>NC_087376.1:21697477-21997477 GCF_031761385.1 Necator americanus
CGTTCTGCGGCAGACGCACAAATGTGAGCCCCAAAAAGTACAAGGATGGGATGGAACTCGTCCCACCACATCTCTCTGGCGTCCATCTTAGCACTTTCTAGCGCGGGCGCACAATCTGACATTGTTTATCTGGTCCCACTCTTTTTTTTTCTGCCTTCTGGCGCTGGCGCACCACTTCAGCATAAAACTCGCCTCACTCATTCGAAAACCCGCTCATTTGACATCGTGAGTCCGATTCTATCCCGACTTCGTTTTTTTCGGAGCAGAATCATGTTCAGCATGTCACCTCACAAAAAAAAAGAATTATAACTGGATACTTTGCAATTCCTAACAAAAAAGAACACAAATACACAGGGATCGAAGTAGCAGACGTAATTCACATAGAAAAAAATCACCAAAGATAGAAAGGAACTCTTCGGGCAAATACTGGAAAAGAAGAAAACATTAAAGGACGAAAGAAGGCAGGAATTTGAGCTAATGTTAGGAATAGACTACAACAAATTTTCATAATTAATTGTTTTTTTTTTGTCGTATTTAGGTTAACCTCTTGACCATCATAACATGTTTTCACTACAGCAAAACTCTTCGCACAGATGAGATCCGAACCAGCGCTACTCACTTAGTAGGTGAGCATTCTACCACTGGAGCATTGTAAGCAGGTGTGACATATACATGAATCGCTTTATAGGAGAGATTACCAATAACTTTTACGGCTACTTTTCCCCCAAGTTCTGCTGTTGTAACATATTTAAGAATAACAACTATATACGTCTTTAAATTTTGCTGTAGTGAAAACATGTTATGATGGTCAAGAGGTTAACCTAAAGACGACGAAAAACAATTAAAGGCATCACCCCACGAATCTGAGGTGGTGCAGATTTCAGGTGGAGTATTCGTATACGGGATGGGAGACTACGGAGAGGGGGGTGATTCCGTCCATTTCTTGCTAATTGCCGTAAAAAACGGCCCGGAAGATGCGGCGCCACACAAGACTGGCGCGCTCCAGTCGAACCTCTTGTACCAAATGGTGCGCCAAAACGAATGAAGCCGTATCTTCCGGGCCGTTTTTTACGGCAATTAGGAAGAAATGGACGGAATCACCCCCCTCTCCGTAGTCTCCCATCCCGTATACAAATACTCCACCTGAAATCTGCACCACCTCAGATTCGTGGGGTGATGCCTTTAAATATGAAAATTTGTTGTAGTCCATTCCTCGCATTAGCTCAAATTCCTGCCTTCTTTCGTTCTTTAACGTTTTCTTCTTTTCCAGTATTTGCACGAAGAGTTCCTTTCTATCTTTGGTGATTTTTTTCTTTGTGGATTATGTCTGCTACTTCGATCCCTGTGTGTTAGTGTTCCTTTTTTGTTAGGAATTGCAAAGCATCCAGTAATAATTCTTTTTTTTTGTTGTTTTTAAGGTGACATGCTGAACATGATTCTGCTCAAATGTTAAATGAGCGGGTTGTCGAATGAGAAGTCAGTGAGGCGAGTTTTATGCTGAAGTGATGCGCCAGCGCCAGAAGGCAGAAAAAAAAGAGTGGGACCAGATAAACAATGTCAGATAGTGCGTCCGCGCTAGAAAGTGCTAAGATGGGCGGGACGGATTCTGCAGCGTCAGATAGATGCGCTAATCCCAGACGCCAGAGAGATGTGGTGGGACGAGTTCCATCCCATCCTTGTACTTTTTGGGGCTCACATTTGTGCGTCTGCCGCAGAACGCAGTAGAATTGGGTTTTACGTATCCGACAGCGACAGAAGACGTTCAGCCGTATTTCACTGCGTCATGTAGATGCGTCGGTACCAGAAATTAGAAGGGTGGGTAAGAGGGAAAGACAGGTTCAGCGACGACAGGGCGTTTGAACGTAGTGGGACAGGTCCCATGACGTTATAGCGCGCAAACGCCAGGAAGCAGTAAGATGAAGTGAAACGGCATGTCTGCATGAACCTTGTCTCATCGAAGTGTACTGCTCCGTATGTCCATTCATATATACATTGCACTTATCATGCTTGTCAGACGCCAGAGATTTCTCCAGAAATTATCAATACAGATGCAAACATCCGCTTTAGTGTAGTAGCTAGCTGTTTGTGTGATCTGACGTGAGATCCCTGTCAGCAGCAAAACCGCATAATAATTCCAAACGAATTTGTCAGAAAGTGAATGTGACGTTGTGAGCCACTTCATAACCGTGACCAACTGCATATGTTGCGTTTATCCCTATGTATTCTTCCGCACGTCTATTCCCCTATACGTTTACCACCGGCTTGCAACATCGATCCGTCAAAAATTGGAAATAAAGATAGAAACAGCTGTTTAAATAGCAGCTAACAGTTTACGTGATCTAGCTTAAAGCCTTAACTTTATCAGCATGTACGTTCATGTCATTTCATGTTAGCACATCGTCCTCTGTTAGTTGTTTGAGAAAAGAACGGGAAATCTAATACATTGAATAATACTTTCGAATTGTAGTGGTACCAGGGATGCTGAAAATCGAGAACTAGTTTAGTATGTCGGGGGAAGTAGTATATTGTAGTATATAGTATATTGCGGGGGAACCACATTCAAAGGGAAAGACGTTGTTTTAACACTGAATAATTACCAAGGTGTATATTTCTGCGTGGCAAGTGCGATTGCACTTGCACTGGCAAGTTGTACTTGTCTGAAATAAGGAGGACTTCATTTTTCGAAGTTGCAAATCACCTCTTTGATAAGGAGCATATCAGTCTCGAAAGGGATATGACCGTAACCAAGATATCGTCGATTTTCTCTGCTACACATGGTCAAAGGACGAGAGTTCTGTCCATTTGTTTATTACTGACCGAAACTTGGACCCTTAGCCGCATTGAAGGCTTCCATTCCACGCACTTGGCTTTTTCGTAAACGATGTCACGACGTAGTACATGAGCAATGTACCACGTCATGACATCATCTGGAAATGACGAAAGAAGCGGGAGTGGGGATCCACACAAGAATCCTCCACAAGATGACTCATAACCAGCATACCCTAGGTATTGTGAAGCGTTCTGGAACTCCACTGTGTGGCGTAATTTTTGAGCATGCATTCCTCACACAGGATCCCATTTGAGCGCATCTATTTGCACTAAGAACCACATGATCTGAATCTCTCGTAAGAAAAATCTGCGTTTCGAGCATTGCGGTTTGACCGGTAGTCTTTCAATGGAGATTGTTCTTAATGACTTATTGCAGCGCAAAATGTTGACGCATATATCGCATCGTATCCCGATATGTATATAAATAAACCGATGTTGAGCGTTCTGGATTTGGGGAGTAGATGTCATAAGAGGACTCTTCACTTTCTGGAGTAGGAGAACGACATGTTGATGCGTTTCCGCCACGAAAAGGACTGCATCAGGCCCCACTGACAATGAGTTTGCCGACTTTTTCTTAACTATCCTGACATAGACAAATGTGTTTTTTTCTTCTTTTCTTTTTCGTGCACTATCTGTGCATGCGAATAAATAAATAAATAAATAAGTAAATATCATGTTGTTGACTTCATTGAACAAGAGTTCATGATTGAACTCGCATATACTGCGAGCCGTACTGGTCAGTTCCACATTGTATCTAGTGTATCCGTGTTGACAGACTCTGGCGCATCCATGCAAATAATTAAGGCCGAAAACCGTAACTAGAGCAATCGTTAGCTCTTGTTGGCCAACAAAGGGGGTTACCTATTAGGGTTTTGGATGAAATAGTCTGAGAAATTTGACACATATGGGGTAAAGCAGATGATATGCGAATTTCTTTGGAAAGACTTTTTGAGGAGCATCTCACAGACAGGTTTATGCTTCATTTTGCTGTGTACGGTGACTGAAATAGCATTTCTTTGGAGACGTTCGCAAAGGACCTGCACGTTGATCTTACACATATCTGAAATTTGCTTGCTGGTGGTCTCAAACGAGAAGAGCCGTCTTGACATACTTTTGTGACCAGGCTTTTGCTGTAGCTTCTAGAAATGCAATCATGACTTAGCTTCTAGAAATGCAATCATGACTAAGGGCAAAATCGGTATGCGTGGCTAGTACGTGAGACTGAACCACAGTGTTCTCAGAACTGTTCTTTTCTTTTGCCATTTCGTGAATGCCAAACGTTTTTTGCTTTTGGTTTTGCTACACGTGATGATCTGCCTGATTTTTCTTCGTTTTTACCGGTTTCTTTGTCACTAGTAGGATTCGTTTGGGCAACTTCATCATCAAAAATTGAAATTTCTAGTGGGAAGATTTTGTTTGCAGATCTATGCTAAATGTGATTCTTCGGCATTAAGACGTTCACAGATTTCATTAAATCGTCATTGTTTTTTTTATGAGATCTGTGATCTTTCCATAACACCAACTACCGCAGGGCAGATTTTCTTGTTCTACGAGAACGATCTCGTCAGTGGGGGTTCTTGCAACCTTCCATGACGAGGTTCCTTCCTATTGATGTTTTGAACTTCAGGGAGTGCCGTTAGATGTTCTGTTCGCCATCTCTCCGAAAATCTTGCGGTCACTTGTTCAACATGTTGTAGTAGTGCTTGTTTGGGCTACACAACTGCTTGAATTAGACTGGGATCGAATGCAGGATCTCCTTCTTCGAGATCATCAGTTGGCATCAAACTATATTTTAGACTACTCTGAAGGAAATCAACAACTCTAATAGGAATGTTGTCCACACTTGACGTGCAAAGACTTGTAAGAGGCCTTGTGTTAACGATGGTTTCAATCTGAGTTATGATAGTGTATAGCTCAGAATGTGATAGTTTCTTTCGTCCAACGGATTTCGTGGAAGCGCGCTCCACTGTCCCAATCAGCAATAAGCTCTTCCCATCAACGGAGCACCGGATGTATTGAAGATCCATGTGTCCCTTAGTGTTATAGGACATCACCGAGTCTCTGGTATTTTTGCCATCTTGTTCGAATATTGAATCGATAACGCGTTCTCCAAGTTTGAAGTTTGACCCTTTTGAAGTTTGTACCACAATCGGTTCGAATGATTTTTGAGACCCCTCTCCTTGAAATGAACTTTGTGAACGGATTTAGGAAGGAGGTTGCTGGCATATCCTCCACTACCTGAAGGTGGACTGCTCGTATAGTGAGACAGGTGTAAAGGCATATGCAGTCTTTTTTTCTCTCTACTGCATTGATAAAATTCCATGAAGTCACATCCTGGAAAGGCTGCGTTAATATCATTGTTCTTCGCTAAAGGAGGCATTTCACGTGCTCCAAATGACCTTGACTTTTCTTGCATATCACGCCACTTTTTAGATTTTTTTTTTTTTTGAACGCGCTGGAAGGACGAGAAATCCAAGATCGTTGCTCGGCTGTGCACAGGGTCCGGTTTTTTCTGGAATGTGCATTCTTGACTTGAATGTCAATTAGTCTTGGTTGAGTGATCTCAAATTCCTTGTTAAGAAATATTGGAATTTTCATGTTTTAAGTGAGAGTGCATTTTGCAAACCCGAATCGTTCCTTATGCCCTTTTCATTGCAGAAAGTCTCTATCTGAGGAAACTTCTTTCTCAGTCCTTCCAAAGAAATGAATGATGAATGGTCTTCCCAGTGCAAGATTATTTCACTTACTTGAATGCCTTCGGCAGTGATATCCTTCTGAGGATTGAATTTATGCAACTCCAGAAATCGTATCGAATTATGAGTACCCTTCTTTTTGTTCACTTTTCTCACCCAGTGAGATATCGTCTTGCCGACTCTTGCAGTTGTTCGTAGGGCGAAAAGCGTCTCCGTATTCCAGCCCGAAAAGCGCGGTAGTTGTACCAAGGGAGATTTCTTGGTAGCGGTCAATTCGATGCTATATAATTCAGTTGAGAAATCGTTCTGTAGTTTCAATTCTTCATCCGTTTCTGTCTTTTTGATTTCAGACATGGCTTTTAAATGACGAGGAAGTCTCTTTTCACTCAACTATTGTGGTCCATTTATCCATGCGAGATCTCGAATTTGACTGCGTCCATCCCACGTGTTCCCGCATCTGCAGGATTGTACTCTGTAGAAACATGGAAAAATTCACGGATACTCCTTGCTATAGAAGGGTTTCTTTCAATTCCAGGATGTGGCGTTTTTGAGTTTCCACGAATTGCGGAAGGTTTCTGATAGATTTGACCCACCAGAGGGCGATTTCGCTGTCGCTGAGGATATTTACTTCAGCGAATGTGATACTGCTCGCAGATGTTATATTTTTTGCTAGTCGGGTAGGCATACGAATGGGTACGGTTTCAAGTCGAGGTATGGCCTGTTTCGTTTCCTTCGGAGTAGGACAAACTTTCCCACTTTTAAGCGACGATATTGTCTTTCACATTTCGTGACGGAGAAAGGCGCATGTAGGTAACGCTTTAGCGTTGGTTGAGTTTCCAATATAGCGGCAATGTAATGAAGACGTTACGGAACTTCTGGCATGTCTCATTCCATTTTTGTGAAAGATGGCGAGGCACTGGCGCTTTCCATCCTATTCCTGTATCATAGATTTCTCTCACGATATGCTTAAGAAGAATTGTTAGAGGCCCTATACGATACTGATGGGGTCGTAAATGGAGTTGATTTGACTCACTACGTATCTTTTTGTAAGGGTATATTTTTTCGGCAAAGTTGAGGCTTATTTGAAATAGGTCTGCCCTCGTGTTGTATTTTACACCTAGAAGCTTAATAGTTCCATTGGGCGCACGGTCCTTCACGAGAAGAAGCGCTTTGCTCTCTGTGTGTTTCGCAACAGCTTCTATAGGCGTTGTAGCGCTTAGAAGTGTATTGCCGACGTACAGATGGTCGAGGATTTCGTTGGAGTGCGAGGTATTCTCGGACTGTAGATATGCAAGAAGAGACATATATTCGGGTCAAAACGACTTGAATCACGAGTGTAGTTGTGGTGCATTTGCGTACGCGCTCGAAACGGCGCCGTGGAGGCAGCAGGTGGAACCGAGGTGGAATCGTCGCAAACTCACTCACTACGATGGGATGGGCGGTGTCAGCAAGGGTTTCAACACGCTCCCACTTGCTGCGCTCAACCGAAGCGCCACGAAAGAGCCCGCGTACGCAATTGCGTACGTGTTTCATGTCGTTTTGACCCTACTATATTTTGAATACTGGGTGATGGTTTTGCACCGAAAGGAACTCTTTTAAATCGATGTTCGATGATTTTGTCCATGGGCTGAGAGCTGTTCTGAATCTCTGAACCAAAGAAATCGGCATAGGTCCTTATGTGTGTCATTAAGTCGTGAAAGCTGAATCAAAGTCGCATGTCGTGACAATTTTGCTTGTTTTACTGGCGATAAGGATGTCATCAATCTTTCCTATCAAGTTTTCGCTTTTGAGGGTCGCCAGAGAAAGCTGTCTTTTTCGTTTGGAAGATGCGTCGAAAACCATTCTCAGAAGCTTTATTTTGTGAGCACGGTATACCCCTCAATGAGGTGTATTGTGCAATCCAGCTGAATTTGGGATTTCTCCGGACACTTTCTCAATGAAGTCGTCGACTTCGTACTGTTTCAGCACTCAACAATGTTATTCCTTCTCTGTGGAGTTGTCTGCCAGGTGGCGATGGAGACTTATGGGCCGTTTTGTAGCTGACGAGTAATTCCCGACTAGATCGATTTCTTTGAGTGGGAATGGTGCTGTGACAAATCCCCTATCAAACGAAATCAGTTTTATGTAGTTTTTGAAATGAGAGAGAAGGGCATTGTTTTCGGTATTCTCTTCGCATGAAATTCATATAACCTCTTATTCAAACAGTTCGTTCGGCATATAATTTTCTTTTTCATTATATGCCATTGCACTCGTGCTGTGAGTATTCACAAGTACATTCACGACTTGATCTTGAAGGTTTGCAGAGCCACGTCCCTGTATTGTTGGAACGAAGATAGTCGTTTGCCAGTTTTAATCAGTACGGCGTGAGAAGACTGTTTCCATTATCTAGAATCAAGTTGTAGTAGCAGTCGAGTCCAACGATGATTTTCGGGAGCTGGTGTTCACCCTTTATGTTTGGATTGCAAACTAGAAGATTACTATCTTGAAGGAACTGTTGGTCTGCTAAGCAGAGTTTCACTGCTGGAAATCCGTCTGTCAACTTCGGCTTAGTCTGCATCAAGATTTCCAGATCTTTTCCGTATGCGGTACCTATCCTTAAGTTGACAATGTTGCTTTCGAATATTTCAGTGTTTCCTCTAATTGCGAACATGATTCTTGTTTCAATTTTCAATTTAGGCAAGTCTAGTTTAAAAGCAAACTCCTCTTCGATTATGGTTTTTTGTGAGCCAGTATCGAAAAACGAACACAGCTTCTCCGAATTTCTCCGAATTGTGATCCCAAATATTATCTCCAGCAGTAATGAAGGGCAATTTGTTGTTGACTTGATGCTATAGACGTACCTTCTTTTGCGGCATGATTCTCGGTGCTTTGTATTTCACAGTTTACTGAGGTTTCAACATTCATCTCTTCTCTGCTTTGATCACTCTTGATGTGAATGTTTACTTTCTGGTTTTTTTGTTGGAAGAATCCCGGTTTGCGGACTCGTTGAAGTTTCCGTTTCTTGTGTAGTTGTTGTTATTTCTTTGTTCAGATCGTTGGTATTTTTCACGTGAAGAATGCGAACTTTGTTTTGAATCGCTGCGCCGGATGGCTGCACTTAAGCTGTAGCTATCATGAGTTCCGCTCGTGTCTTCATTGTACATAATTCAAAATGATGCAGCTTAACACACAGTGAGCAGTTGTCTCTGCTGCATGCTTTGCTTGGATGTCGGTCGGAGTAGCATTTCCAGCACAGCCGTTTCTCAATCATTATCTTTCGCTTTTCTGGGACCTCGTAGTATGCGATAAAACTGGCCGCTTCGCTTGGCAATGCCGCTCACTATTTTCTACAGGGAATTCGACTGGAGCGCGCCAGCCTTGTGCGGCGCCGCATCTTCCGGGCCGCTTTTTACGGCAATTTGGAAGAAATGGACGGAATCACCTTCTCTCCATAGTCTCCCATCCCGTATACGAATACTCCACCTGAAATCCGTACCACCTCAGGTTCGTGGGGTGATGCCTTTAAGATTGCTTCTGTCCACATCGCATCTTTCGTCGACCTGATATCCTGACCCGCGGATACCATCTGGTTCAACAGCATGGATATCCCGTCGCAAACATACTCGCTGCTTTCCTTTTTGTCACCTTGCTGGATGTGACGGAACTGCTGGATTATTTGACACTTGTTTGCTGGCTTGTTTCCATATTTTTTCTTCAACATCTCTATCATCCAGTCAAAATTCTGTAGTATAACTTGTCGATAGTGAAAATGAAGCAAGAGCCAAGATTGTTAACAAACTTTATTACGGCTAACGTTTCGACGTCGTCGCCTTCGTCAGAGCCTGGGAATTCAGATCATTTGTAATATATCCTCTCAATTGTCTCATCCAAAACAGGTCATCATTCCCTAAGATGCTACATCCAAAATTGAAACCAAAAGAGTCCAAATCGTTGTGCTTACCTAGATAGTAGTGTTGCCGTGATATTAGTGGACCTCCGCGTGATGTGATAAAATCGCTGCGCTAATACTGATTAGGACGCGACCCGCATATGACTCCGTAGATCAAAACCCGCAAAGGTCTTGACACAGAGCCAGGTCGTTGGTCACGGGCATGCACTCTTTCTTTCTATTCATTTTTGGACTTTTAGCGTTTATTGAAAACGCCTCCACAGTTCTGCGGGCCACATTTTCGGGTATCATAGGATCGTGACAGCTATGTACAAGGGAGCATTTTCATTATATTTTCTGCGATAAGTTTCGAGAGTGGCTGCTAGGTTTGAATGTTTCATCCCATCCAGATGTTTTTTAATACGAACACAAAGAGGTAGTCCTGTTTCGCCAATATATTGATCACAACATGTTTTGCACGAAATTAAATAAACGACGCCAGACACCATGCAGTCGCCTGCCTTACCAAATGGACATATTACACAGTTTTGAGTCAGGCAAATGCGATCGTACATTCTGTTTCGCACTAACTGCTTCCTGAGATTTGTGGGAGGTATTTCCACAACTCTCACTTGGTCATCGAGACCACACCTAACCAGACTGGCCCTTATCGCCTTACTTAGGTTGTCGGTTATGAAAGGTAAGCAGAAATTCGGGACATGTTTAGGACAGCCGCAAGGGTGACGTCTAATGTCTAGGCGCGGTTCGATGCGGTTAACCTTGCACAGCGGTTCCCAACTTCTAATGGTTACATTGCTAATGTACCGCGGAGGTCAGGTCTTATTGCGCAGCAAAATTATGCTACAGTGGTTGACTCGAAAAAGATCAATTTCTGCTTACCTTTCATAACCGACAGCCTGAGCAAGGCGATAAGGGCCAGTCTGGTTAGGTGTGGTCTCGATGACCAAGTGAGAGCTGTGGAAATACCTCCCAGAAATCTCAAGAAGCAGTTAGTGCGAAACAAAATGTAAGATCGCATTTGCCTGACTCCAAACTGTGTAATATGGCCATTCGGTAAGGCAGGTGACTGCATGTTCTCTAGTGTAGTTTATTTAATTTCGTGCAAAACTTGTGGCGAACAATATATTGGCGAAACAGGGCTACCTCTTTGTGTTCGTATTAAAGAACATCTGGTTGGGATGAAACATTCAAATGCAGCAGCCACTATCGAAACTTATCGCAGAAAATATAATGAAATTGCTCCTTTCTGCGTAGCTGCCACGATCCTATCGTCCCGAAAATGTGGCCCGCAGAACTTTGAAGGCGTTTTCAAAAGCCCAAAAATGAATAGAAAGGAAGAGTGCATGGCCGTGACCAACGACCTGGCTCTGTGTCTAGACCTTTGCGAGTTTTGATCTACGGGGTCATACGCGGGTCGCATCTTATTTAGTATTAGCGGAGCCATTTTATCACGCGCAGGTCCACTAATATCACGGCAACACTACTATCTAGGTAAGCACAACGATTTAGACTCTTTTGGTTTCAATTTTGGATGTAGCATCTTAGGGAATGATAACTTGTTCTGGATGAGGCATTTGAGAGGATATATTACAAATGATCTGACTTACCAGGCTCTGACGAAGGCGACGACGTCGAAACGTTAGCCGTAATAAGGTTTGTTAACAATCTTGGCTCTTGTTTCAATTTCACTATCGACAAGTTGCAATCTGTATGCTAACATTCAAGGAAGGTCGAACTTTCGCAATTGTATGGTATGAATTGAATTCCTTCAATTTTTTTATCTTATTTACCATCAGGGCTTTCTTTTAAGAGCGGCATTTTTGCAATGGTCGTAACTGTTCCTGAATTTTCTTGTAGGCAGAGATCTCTGTGAGTTTCGTACGAAACATTAGGTTGAGCTCTGTGGCATCGCTTGTTAGCTCTGTAGGACTCCTGTCTTTTTCAGTTTTCTCTATTCCTTGTTGTTCTTTTCCTCATCTTTATTTTTTGTGCTGTCGTAGTCGTTTTTGAGTTTGTCTACGCGGGTTTGCAAATTGGCATTGCAAAATCAATTCGCGCCATGCTACTTTTTGGATAAGCTCAGTGAATTGGAGTGCTTCACATTATAGTTCATCACTCTTTGAATACTTCAGTTTGTGAATTTGTGTAATTTTTGAAACTAACTACAAGCGAATTAAGCGTTATGACGCTGTGCAGTATTGGTTTTCCGTAAATTATGGATTCCACCTTTTTTTCCTCTTGATGGGGGTCACTGCAGGCTACTTTGAAGCTTTAATATTCTGATACACCAAGAGAACAATCAGTTTTTCTTTTGATGGCCTGAACAATGTTTGCCCAGTGCGCCAAAAACTGATCGAGAAGGTCCTATGGGGAACTTTATGTTATGACACTATAGCCTCGTTTCTGGCTTGTGTCCGAAAAACCGTTTCCGACTTATTATATTGTCCGATCATCGAGAGTGGAGAAATCCTATTCTTCGGAAAAAAATCAACGCTCGCCATTGCTTTCAAGGCTAAAATTGAGGCACCGGTTTGGGAAATACGACCTTTGCATTATTGTCGACATATCGATGACTGTTTCTTTGTCTGTTCGTCTCAAACAAAGCTGGATAACTGCTTCAAGGTTTTAACATGAGCAGTCGGAGTATATAACGTTCACTCGGGATAAGCCTAGAGGAGAATGGTTACTGTTCCTCAACTCCCAAGTGCATATTTCAAACAGAACGCACAGGGCAAAGTGGTACCGCAAATCCAGTGATAAGAATATTCTAGTTCACTTCTTTCTGCTCATCCCACACAACTTAAAAGATCGGTAGTACGAAACATGTTTTCCACGGCCACCTTCGTTCGCACTGGGAGAGAGGAAGGACGAGAATCTATCGAGCTTGCTAGGAAAATTGCGGTCAGTAATGCCTACACACATATGCGGGCTATTAAAAAAAGAGTACTAACCCGAAACAAATCTGGTACAGAGAAAGTACCCTTTTGTGTACTGTTTATTTCCGATTAGGTTAGCGCTGCCATCCGGCGGTGTCTGAGGAAAGCTAATCTTGAAGGATATGTTGCCATCGTGGAGCTCCCCCCTAGTAACCTTAGGTAAAATGTTCATTCGCAATCGCTTATATGATCGTATTTGCACCACACCGGAGCGCAAAATATTTGCGGATAACAACGACGGTGATTGCATGTAATCGGATCAAAGAACACCTGTGTTGTGGCCCACGTCACGTAGTCCCCAACGCTTCGTCATCATTCTAATAGGCGGAGCTTTGGTAATGGTCAGGAGAGAACACTTGTGTTGTGTGAGGAGGACGGTAGCGGTCCTCTCATTGACTTCTCTAGCGCTTTGTTGTCAATTTCGCGTCTTGTAGTAAATCGTTATATTAAACGTGAACGAGAGTCGAAGGCTGGCACAATTTTTTCTGGTGCATCGGCCGATACCTTCAGTTAGCCCGCGTGGCAGCACACGAATCAGCCTGTTCTCCCTCATATTAAGGTCAAGAACCGCTGATTCCGGAAAACGAGCATCGTACCTCAACCCTAGCAAAATGAGCAAAATCACGCTCTTGCTACAAAGTCTCGAAGACGAGTACAATGGCCTAAAGTCAGTGGCAGAACTCTATAAGGAGACCGCTGGGTCAAATCAACCTCCCTCAGAGGAGCAAGCACGTCGCGTCTACTGCGAACAAAGAAGGTGTGAGCTGCAAATTGCGCTTGACAACGTTGAGAAAAAGCTTACCGTGCTGAAGGAAGTCTATCAATCTATCATGCAGACCTACAAAGAGGCAACTAAGCCTGAGAAGAAGGAAATGCTCTCAGAGATGGAAGAGTTGAAGCAAAAAGCAAACTTTCGCGTTCTCAAGCAAGACGGAGAATGCATGGTAATGGCGCTGAAAGCCAGACTGCATGAAATAAGCACACAAGTCGCTATTATAGATCTGAAAAACCTGCACTCACAAGATCCCAACCAAAGCGAAAGAGGCTTGCAGCCTTGTGAAGATGATGAATATGAAGACCTTGATCCATGCAGCCTACTATCAAACACTGATCAAAAACGTGCAGCACAGAATCCAACAACCTATCACACTAGCGCAGAGCAACATCTTGAGCTGTCGCCAGCACTCAGAGTGAAGTACCCACAACTCAAGCTACCCCATTTCGATGGTCAAAACGAATCTTGGGAGGAGTTCTGGGATACGTTCTCCCTGATAATTGATCAGAACTCGCAGCTGAATGACCTCGAGGAAATACTCTAAAGGACTCAATCAGAGGAAAGGCTCAGCAGGCAATAAGGAGTATACCTATGCGTAGCTCCAACTACAGACTTATTGTCGATGTACTGCAGAAAAAGTACGGTAACAAAGGAAATAACCGGTCAAAGATAGTGCGAAGGCTCATGAACATACCTAAAGCAACTTCAAGAGCAGCTAGCTGCGTAGCAACCCTGGATCAGGTGAAAGACCTTGTTTTCCAAATGATAGCCACTGGCTATGACATTCGGAAAAAGCATGACCCTCTAAAACGGAATCATGTGCGCATGTTCAACGAATTCGAATGCAGCCCGATGTCTATGCCCTCAACACACTTTCAGAGCAATGCGAAATTCTACTGCGGTTCTACTGCTCTCCACAGTGCACTACAATATTTCAGCAGCAGACACAGTTTCGATCGACTCCCATGAAGCAGAAGTAACGATGGTAATTACTTCTCGAAAAGAAATTCAAATGACCTTGATAGCCATAGATCCTTCCTGCACCATAAATGCAACGAACGTCACAGGCTGCTACAGTTGCACAGAGGCGGCCAAAACAACCGTCTACTGCTACTCCGAAAAGCCTCGTGAATTGGCACTAGACTGCTCACATCAAACATTTCTCCTCAAGTGCTCAACAAAAAGTGAAGCAAACCATCTCAAGCTCGAATACAACCACGCGCATGTACAAGATCGCTGCCGATATCAGTGTGGGGCACAAACGCACGATATTCTGCTAGCGGAAAAATTACTGTATCACAGAAGTATGACGGACGACGAAATTTTTGATAGCGCAAGTAAAAAGGTGAATGGCAGCTTGTGGGAAGGCTTCTCAATCCCAGATATGAACCCGCTCATGATGGCTTTCGTACAGCATTGGAAAATATCACTGAGTGTGATAGCAACCTTCGCTATAGTTGTTCTTTTGATCTACGCTTTCGGTCCTTCTGTTATCGTAGCCCTCATCAAAGTGATCACTGCAATCGTCGAGCTGCTTTTACGTACACTGTTCGCATGTCTTGGCGACGCCCTCAAAGCTTGCCTCCAGAGAGCAGTCAATGACTCAACGAAACAGTAGCCTAGACCGTCTCTCCTTCACTACATAAAGAGCAAAAAGAGATGTCACGCCCGCTTCTCGCCTTTCGTAATAGTTCGTAGTCCTCTGTCGTCCAAGCATGCCGAAACAGCTGCCGCCGTCTAGCACGTCTGCCAAAGAAGACGCACCTGCAACGGGCCTCGAGTCAGCACTAAATTCTGACACTTTTGAGGTCTCGACTCGCTTAACCTTGAGTCTACTCATGTCTGCTATTCAAGAGCTGAAAGACAAACTGCTTTCACTAGAGAGCAAGATCGACACCCTTCTCGCCCAATTACCACCCCGCCTCTTCTGTATTTTCTGTGAAAACAACAATGAAGACGGTCATCGATCCTCCAGTTGCACTGTATTCAGTGATGCTATTGCTAGATCACTGCGACTAAGAGACCTGAATAAGTGCATCAACTGCCTCGCTCCTGCCCACGGCCAATGTCAGCATAAATGTCGCACCTGTGGCGGCCCACATCATGCGATTCTTTGTTTCGTCAGAGCGAGACCAGAGCGTCCTCCACAGAAGCGTTCGAGGCGTGAATAGTAAGCGTTTGTCTCTTTCAGGTTCATTTCGCCCCAGTACACAAGATATCCTCCTGATTTGCTCGCTTAAGACATCCTATTGATTTGCTCGTTGGTAACATTTTGATGTTTTTCGTAGGGCTTTCAGACTTTGAACGTTATATTGACACGTACTTCAACACTCTTCAGCCTTGTTTCACTTTTTCGCGCCATGAATACAAAACGTGAGAAAAATATTCTACGTAGTACGACAGGTTGTATAACCCACTTACCAGAACTCATGAAAGTTCAATGCAAGATTTGTTCGCTAACTCGTACTTGAAGATGTAAGCGCGAAATCACAGTCCACAACTCACAAAAGCTACACTATCAGCTGAGCATTCTCGGTTGGTTAGCAGCCTGCCATAGTTCTGTTATTTCGGTGATGATCTCTCCTTCAAGTACATTTCATATTACGTGCACTTATCTCTGTCACAAGCTGACATGCTTTTCAATTTTCGCTCAATTCCATCAACGTCAATAGAGAGGAGCCGAATAAAGAACCAATTGCAGAGACCGCAAACAATCTGTCAATGGGCGGCACAACCAAAAAAAAAAAAAAAACTAACACGTGAGCATCATTTCGCGTAATCTGATAGTCTGCACTTTTCCTTGTATTTGTTAATTGGTAAACTGCTTACAGTGCAATATTAACCTAGAATGGCACATTTACTAGTTCAGGTGTTTTCATTTTATTGCGCCCCGGGAGTGTTGTGGCCCACGTCACGTAGTCCCCAACGCTTCGTCATCATTCTAATAGGCGGAGCTTTGGTAATGGTCTAGAGAGAACATTTGTGTTGTGTGAGGAGGACGGTAGCGGTCCTCCCATTGACTTCTCTAGCGCTTTGTTGTCAATTTCGCGTCTTGTAATAAATCGTTATATTAAACGTGAACGAGAGTCGAAGGCTGGCACAACCTGGACGGCAAAGGGAAATCATGTGATTCCACTGGATTAAATGGTCATAGGGTGCAGCTTCATAACGGAGAAGATTTTGAAGTTAAGATCTCAATTTTGGCGCGCGAACCTAGTACTGCGGCGCGCAAGGCTCTGGAGTCTTTTTGGATCCACTCCAAGGGCTCAAAGATGAATCGCAAAGAGGAATGTCTCTGCATTACGAGGGAACTCGCTGCTCTATTTAAAGGCAGCATACCACAAATCTGGGGTGGTACGGATTTCAGGAGGAGTATCCGTATACGGGTCGTAGATTATGAAGACCGGGGTGGTCCCGCTCATCTTTCCCTGAATCACTGCAAGCAGCCGACCTCTGAATGCTGTTTTGTACGATGCCTTCTATTGCAGCGCGCCACCCTTGCACGCGTAGCTCCCTTACTGCCTATCACGGAAAGTCCGGATTGGTCTTTGACGAATCGCAGGGCGGAGGCGGCGCAAGGGGTGGAGCGTTGCAATATATGGCGTAGTACAAAACAGCATTCTGGAGGCGGCTGTTTGTAGTGATGCAGGGAGAGATGAGCAGAACTACCTCCGTCTCCATAATCTGCTACCCCGTATACGGATACTCCTCGTGAAATCGGCACCACCTCAGATTCGTGGTATGCTGCCTTTAAGGCTGATATTTGATTGCGCTGGTCACCACACGACAGGTATCTACCACAGTGGCACAGAATAGTCAGTTGATTCTAGGGTACGATATTCTTTCTACTGGTAGCTATGAGACCCAACAGTAAACGTAGGACTTTCTTTTTTGGGCGGATAAGGCGTTTGATCGGATTAATCACGTTCGATTTCACCCTTTCAGGATCTGGAGAAGGCGATATCGCCGAAACGTTAGCCAGGAATATAAGGATTGTAACAACCTCGTGTTCGGCTCAATTAAACAAATCAATTATCAAATTTTGTGAGAGAAAGAAAGTCAATTTCTCATTTGTGCAAACAAAAAAAATAATGGACCGGGATCTACTTGCGTGGATTTGGCTCACGGCTATCGGGTGTTTCTATCAGTTTGTCACTCTACGGAGACAATGGTGCCTTGAATAGGTATATACAGGGTCGAATACGTTAATATGTAATATTGTGTTGATATTTCTCTTTATCTAATGTAATATTTACCTAATATCTCTTTAGAACTATTTATTCTTTGCATTTGTGTCGTTTTCTGTAGCCGTATTCAGAAAACATTTGAACCTATACGCAAAAGTTGTGTCTGCCACAAACTTCCAAAGACAAACAGAGAGGAAAAATATTCATTGTTTCAACATTACATTTCAGTATTCAAAATCAACACAGCTGCTGCTTGACGAATAGGGATTGACATCCCCTTTACTTCCTCGTTCCCTCGTTCCCTTTTCGTGAACATCCAACCCAACCGAAAAACAATTATACATTACTTTGAACGCTCGAAACGCGCCCTTGATTACCCTTTCTCACTGGAGTAGTTTGGTTTGAAAGCAGCGAAACTGACATGGTACAGAAACCACACGGAGAACGTTCAGTTCGGGTTGTAGATCACGGAAGCAAGAGTGATCCCGCTTTTTCCCCATAGTCGCCCTAAAAGCGGTGTGGGAACCGCTTCAGTTCCTTTGAGGTACGTTAGAGCACGCCTCTTGTAGATGGCCCTCATAAGCCTATTCATTGGTTTTACTTGAACAGGCTGGGAGGAGGCATTCATATTCGACCGCTCCCACTTGGATGCTACTGAGTTAGGAAAGAACACCATTTTTACAACGACTAGGGAAGGTTGAGCGGATTCACGCTAATTTCCGTAATCTGCAATTCAAGCTCTACTTTTTCCCTGAGGTTTTCGTGCCACGTCATCGTGGTAAATCTCAAACGATTCTGAATTGAGGCGAACGCGCTAACGCATCCCAACCGGATTGATTACAATCAGACATGTTGTCGTTTATAGTCATAACACTAGACAAACTCTTTCCTGTTGGTTCAGCAGTTTCTTCTGATTCCAAAGTATCTCCTCAAACACTTCAGTTTGTGGGAATTCGAATTGTGCCCAATTTTTCGTGTGGTTGTGCATACTTAGATACTTAGCCTATTTTCAAAACGGATTTCAGGATCCTACCACGAACACAATTGCCTATTCATGCACAATTAAAGAAGAAATGTAACAGAAATTGAATTCGTACAAACCAAAATTTTAGAGGCACCCTGGAAGCGAAACAAACGACAGAAAGAGTGGTATTTTGTCGTAATGAAGACTTCTAACAATCCTTGTCTTTGCTTTCCTCAATTTTCCAAACTTAATTTGACTTTCGTTTGCCAGAAAGGGATTACTTCCGCTGTTTTCCTCGATTTTTACAAATGATGAAAAATTATGACTTTTCTGAAGAGTTTAGAAATGTAACGCATACCACTAAACGCAGTGTTGTTTGGGCACTATTGAAATTAGATCCACTATCCCTTCCATACGGTAAAAGAGGCGAGTATGTACTTGCAGTCACTTCAAAGGCAGAATACCACGAATTTGATGTGGTGAGGGAATCTGCGAGATGGGCTAGAGATGGGGTTGTAGATTGCGGGGTGGATCAGGGGTGGTTCCGCTCATCTCTCCCTGATCGTCGTAAGAAACGGCGTGTGAACCACTTTGGTTATTTCGAGGTACGTTAGGACGCTCCTCTATGCACACGTTCAGCTCTCCTTAGCAACCTATTATTGTTTGGTTTTACCTGAATAGGGTGGTTTGCACACGGCTGATCTTCGACCTATCACACTTGGATGCGGCGCTTACACATGGATGGTGGGTGGTTAAAAACTTCGTCTTCCGCGCCATTTCTTACGAAGATCGGGAAGAGATGAGCGGAACCACCTCTAATCCGGCAATCTACAACCCTACTTCTAGATTTTCCCCGCGGATTCCTTCAGCACGGCAGATTCGTGGTACACTGCCTCTACGAGTATATCATCTGCATGAGGACCCTGAGAATGGATCAACATGACGGTTGCTACTGACGACGAAGCACAACTTGATTGAATGCGCACTCTCACTTTACTCTCCATTCAAACAAAAAAAAGTCACCTAAATATAAGGTGATACGGGAAACTGTAGAGGAAAATTTTATCACTGAAGTAAAAAGAATAGTGGAATTCGAATAACATGAAGAGAATTAACAAGGCCAAAGTATCAACAGCAGAATCCCTGGGCACTTTTTATCAAATATGCGTAACGGACACTTAATATTATTATATTCAATGCAATGAATCATGGAAAAAGACAGATTATTACTACCGACACTTAGAAAGTCACAATTGGTTTGGAAAATGCACAACAAATATTTTTTTCCGTCTTCATTCTTTTCTAAGCGCTGCAAGTCAATTTTATATCCTTTCTACACATTGTGCTAGTTAGACTGGTTCCAAATTTGTTCCATCATATATTTCCAACTGAAACTAACTGAAACTTCGATAAATAAAATGTTGAGAAACTCACAAGTCTTTGATTAAATTCAGAATTACGTTTGCAATGGGGGACTGTCGAAAATAGTAGTGAAAGTAAAACACGTTCGAAGACATGCGCGCGAGATGAAATAGAGCTGAACGAAATTTGAGGACCTATGTATTATTATCTTATACAACAGACTAGGAGGATCTGACTGAGCAGTAAAGAGCGTAAATGGAAAATTACAACAATTGCTATTCCTCTAGAAAAAATGAAATCATCATAATCCAGCGCAAGTAGCCTTAGTGACATACTGCAAAGCATCGTCCAGTTCGGAAAAGACTCGACACTGACGACGTTTCGCCATGTCCTGGAAACATGTAGTCAAGTCGCAAAAGATGAAAATCAACTCTGTTTTCATTTACCTTGAGGTAACAAAAGGCAATCTGATAGCAATCATTCCGCCGGCGCCTGAATGCTTTCGCTGCTTCGTCTTCTGCTACCGTCGGCGCCTCCAGACACTCTGCTTCTTTTGGTACACAAATAGTTACTTGCCAATTAGTGTGGCCTAGTATGTAAGCAACCTGAGAGAATGTGAAAGTAAAGTTAAGCTGCTACTGAGAAGAAAGCAATTCAAGAACTCACCTCAACCATTCCTGACAGAAAGAATCTTGTAGATGGAATATGATAGAAAAAATGCTTCATTTGAGAAGACCACGTCACAAGGCACTTCATTCGATTTTCAGGCTCGACATCATTCATTAGGAGAAACCGGGAATAACGCAGGTTGTTGCGACTGAAACTCAACTGTTACTTCAATAATTAAAACGATATTAACAATACAAAAACATCTACTTCTATTCTATTTATCTCTTTATTTTCATATTTTGAGGCATGAGAATCTACATTTGTTGATCCAAACAATAATCGTCCTGTCACATAAAATTAGCAGGATGGGTGTAGTGCGGTTGGTAAACGGTTTCACTACGATGCTTGATACTTCGACATCACTCTAGGCCAATCAAGTCATTCATCTCTCCGGGGTCGATAAGCTGACACCAAACGTGTGTGTGAAGGTGCACTGACGATATATTTTCTAGCTCCCGCAAACCAATGTGTAAACTGAATGCTGAGTACACGTTAATAAACCTCGCACGATTCTTAATTAAAATACGCGTTCGCGCATCCCAAGAAAATTGATTAACGGCACTTTACCATTTATTCGTACATCATGTTAATTTCCTAACCTAGATATACATAGCTGGGTTATTCGGATATATTCTTTGCGTTCAGTGTGAATTTAACATCAAAAACCCATTCTTTCTCATGAACATCGTCTTGTTCAGGGTCATGTGCAGCCCGATCATTCTACACGTGTCATCTAATGCGACCAGCATTCGTTCTAGCTTATGCTTGATGTTATCAGGACGATATCACCAGCAATATGAAAATGGTGTAACCGCCAGCCATTTGATTTCACTTCCATTTTATCCCATTCCAATCTTCGCATCGTATAAGTTTTCGAGAGCGGCACTGAATATTTCGGATGAAATTATTTAGCCCTGTCAAGCCTCACTCTTTCGCCGACTGTAGCGTTATTGTAGAGAAATTTTGGTCGTGAGGTTGTTATATAACTCACGAAGTATCTTTAAGTATCGATCATAAACGCCTTTGTTGTACTATATTACTACTATTGTACTATATTCTACGATTCTTCACCAAAATGATGGCTTGTCGTATTTTAAAAAGGAGAATCTCTAGGATGACATGTTCACCTTCCCTCCGTTATGAGGAGGCAAGTAGATCTGGCTGATTAAGTGTTGACGACCTTCAACTTTTGTTCTGGTTGTTCCATCTGGGTTCGGAGAAGGGTCATTTTTGTTCTATGATTGACGAAGTTGAGCGCAGCGAGTGCTCTTTCCCAGCTCTTCAGTCTATGTTGCTGTTCTTCTCTCATTGAGGTTTTCTTTTACCGCTTCTCTCCAAAGCCTCGCAAGCTCAGACGTTCGAGTCTGCTTGCAGCTGATGTGGCTGGTGTAGCTCGAGAGTTTCCATAGACAAGCGCATCTCGCTAAACTTTTCAACTCCGCTTATGCAGTGGAGACGTTCTACGAGCCGATTATATTATATCGATATTATCCTCTGCGGTATCTTTTCAAAAACCAGCTAGCAAAGCGGAGAGGTCCCAGTCGATGATCGTTCTGGTACTTCGCCTTCTCAACTTCGTCGCTTGTTCTTTTCTCCATGTAAAAGGAAATCCCCATCGAAAGAGGCGATGGTCCGATTCCGTATAGAACTTTGGCACAACAGCAAAATCCGGCAAAACCTTTGGTGACGTTGAAGTACTCAATTTCATTATCGCACCCTCCATCAAGCTACTCTCACTTTCAGCATTCAAAGAAGAGCTTCTGGAATTGCGAAACAGGTGGTCATATTCGCATGACAGACTTGAAAATCACCTCTCTGTGCTAATTCCATTGAAGGGCATGGGTGGAGATATAAAATCCCTCAAGCGTTCTTCTGGGCTCAATTTTGGCGTTGAAATAATGAAGAATGACCTTGTAAAAGGTATTGCCTTCTTTGCAAAACTTCTCTAGGTCGACGTAGAATCCTTCGACTTCGCCGCCTTTGCCGTAACTTGATGTATGGGCGTAAGAGAAGAAGATAGGCAAAGCTGGTGTTGGTCCACATCTTCTCATCTATCAAGCTATCCAATTCGGGTCGTCAGTTGATCAAAGGAATCGAAAGAGTGAACAACACACCTTGGGGTTTATATTATACCAATTTGAACGTCTGGCTAATTTCGAACTTCGCTCGCCTTCACCGATCAATAAAAATTAACAGTAGTGACATTTTCTGTAAAAATAGAATGTTTTTCTTCTATCAGTGCTTTCTTCAATTTCTTTCTCAAAAATTTGGGCAGATTTCATAGATGAAAGATTTCAGAGTTTTGTTCCTAAACGCACCAGTTCTACATTCGGAGAACATTCAAACTTGATAGTACATCTATATTTCTTCAAACCCTCCTCATTTTGGAAACATTACTCAAAAAAATGAATTTACTCTTTTTCTCTTCAGCGGGCAGCACAGAAGGATGAGCTAACATGAAACGACGTGGATATCATTATCGTACTGATAAAGATAACGTACTACGTCAGATCACGTAAGCTGTCAACTACTATTCAAACAGCCGTCTGCGTGTCTGCCTCCAATATGTGAAGGGACGACGTTAGCAAACTGAAGCAAACGTGCAAGGAAATAGATACGCAGAGGACACATAGATGTGGAAGGCAACACGTGCAGTAGCCATGACTATGAAACGATTCACAACGTCTCATTTACTCTTTCTTAAATCGACGTGGATTAATTATGCGATACTACTGCACAACAGTACACCAGTTACACACAACTGTTCCCATCCCAACTCAATGTACCGCGTTGCGGAGCCGGCGCACCATTTCTAGGCCGTGGTACAGGCCACGTGGAATTGCTGCGCCATAGTGCATTTTATAGTCCCAATCCCACGCCATGGGACCCGTCTAATTCACCTTCACCACTTTCTGGCGCTCGGACACATCAATTCTACTTTGTCGGACCCTTCTCGCTCTCTTATTGGAATTTCGTCTCTCTCTCACACACACACGCGCGGACGGACGGACTAAGCACGTTATTATATATCATAAGGTGGTTTGCAAATTTGGAAGTATACATTAAAATAGTTTGTGTGTGTCGTAAAATGGTTTGAGACGGTTCCAACATCCTAGAATTGGTGTCCCGTCATCGTAAAGCTACAAAATAGGGACGGGTCCCACAGCGTTGCATTGGTACGCCAGCGACGTAAAGCGGTAAATGAGGTGACCTGGTCCAATAACGTGGAATTGCTGCGCCATAGTGCAGTATCATCATTTCGTGTGCGTGTTGCAAAAGTTAAATGGGGCTTTGCAACCATTTCATAACCGTGGCCACAGCGCGCGTTGCTTTTCACCTCTATGACTCCTCTGCGTGTCTATTTCCTTGCACGTTTGCTTCAGGTTAGTAACATGCTTTCCTCAGAAAGAGGAAACACGAATGAAACCGGCTGCTTAAATAATAGCGAACAGTTTACATGATCTGACGTGGAACGTTATCTTTATCTGTACGATGATCTCGTTCACGTATTTTACGTTAAAGCATTATTCTCTGATAACTGTGTTTGTGGAAAGCAGGAGGAAAACCCATACTTAGGGTAATGCTTTCAAATTGAGTCTATATTATGTTCGTATCCGAGGAGTGTTTGAAGCTGAACCTTGAATGTTCTTCAAAGGTGAAAATGATGCGTTTAGAAGGAAATATATGAAACCTTTCGCCTAAGTTCATTTAAAAAAAAAGGAAAAAGAAGGAGATGTTGTTAGAGAAGCACAATTCTAATTTTGCAGAAAATGGCACTACTTTTAATTCTCATTGATCAATGATGGCGAGCGAAGGGAACACCACAGAAAGACTGAAGTCCGGCATTGGCCGGACCTTCAGACTGGCATGTATATATCATAATAATTATAGCTATATAACAACGTGCTTAGTCCGTCCGTCTGTGTGTTGTGCGAATTTCGTGTGTACTTACTTTTTTCGTGGTACTTAAAGGCATCACCCCATGAATCTGAGGTGGTGCAGATTTCAGGTGGAGTATTCGTATACGGGATGGGAGACCACGGAGAGGGGGGTGATTGCATCCATTTCTTCCTAATTGCCGTAAAAAACGGTCCGGAAGATACGGCGCCGCACAAGGCTGGCGCGCTCCAATCGAACTCTCTGTAGGAAATAGTGCGTCAAAACGCCTGAAGCCGTATCTTCCGGGCCGTTTTTTACGGCAATTAGGAAGAAATGGACGGAATCACCCCCCTCTCCGTAGTCTCCCATCCCGTATACGAATATTCCACCTGAAATCCGCACCAGCTCAGATTCGTGGGGTGATGCCTTTAATGTGAGACTCTGATTATGTTTTTGAACCGAAAAAGTAATTTTGGCGAAGAATCCTACTACGTCAAATGAGCGTAAAAAGGCGAGGTTTACGATGATGAAATGGTGCGCCAGCGCCACGAGACAAAAATATGTGGGGAAACGAGTCACACAAGGTCATATTGTATGGCCGGAAAGTGCTAAAATGTGCAGAACAGACTTCAGCATTAGATAAATGCGCGTGCATCAGAGGGCAGAAGGGATGGGACGGGTTCGTTCCCATCTTTTTGCCTTCTGAATCTCAGATTGGCACGTGTGGACCAGAAACAGTAGGACTACGTGGCACGAGTCTCACAGCAGGTGATTGTGCGTATTAGCTGGAAAGTACTGAGAGGTGCGGAACGGATCCTTCAGCGACAGATCCATACGCCAGTGCTAGAATGTGATGTGGTAAGAAGGACGGGCCCTACTCCATCTTTCTGCTTTATAGGGTTAAGATTGGTGCGCCTGGGCCAGAAAACAGTTGGATTAGGTGGTACGAGTCTCACAACAGCTGTCAAATTTCTCAACTTTTTCTCAACTAGCTTTCAAAAAAAAAAAAACCAGAGGGTCTCTCAAAAGGATAATTTAACCCTTTTATAACGCAAACCTTCTTTTACAGAAAGCAACCACCTTTGTTTTCCTTCTCTTCTGTAGTCCGTTATTCATGTTTATTTCAAGCTACTAAAATCCGACTAGTCTGGCAATAACTTCCAATCAGCGCCTGGTTGTAATCGCTAAAATAACCTCTAAATAACACCTATATGCAGCGGATAGTGTTCTAAATACAACCTCAGAAAAACTGCCGGTGAAATGTTCTTCTCAGTAATTTCTTCCAGCTTTGCAAAAATCGAGATTCCTGCAGGAATCAAAGTATTAATTGTCTGTAGTCACTGTCAATGAGTGAAGTTGCATGTAGGAAGTAGCAAATACTGAGAAAATGCTTTTAGAATGTGATCGGTAATAGTTGTTTTTCCATTTTGCAAATATGGAAAAATTCCGAAAAAAAAAATCCGGAAAAATCAAACTTCCAACCGTTCGTTTCCACTGTCGATGAGTAAAATTGTTTGTAAATAGCAGGAAATAGTATAAAAATGATTTAAAACATGTTCTCCGTCGTTTCAAGCTGTTGCAAAAATAATGGTCTCCGCGGGGATCGAACTGCCGACCGTTTATAGTCGCTGTCAAAAGAAGAATTGTGTCGTCGAATACACGTTCTTCATCTTCTCAATTTATATTGCAATTTGTGTACATATGTTCTGACTTACTTCTAACCCTTACAGTGAGCTATCAGTGGCGTCTATATTATGTCATATATTTTTATCTTACTTGTGTCACTTTATATTAATATCCATTATAGCATTTATTAATATTTGCTATATTATATTATTTGATTTATTTATTAAGAATCCAGTTTGCTTCTTTAACTTCGTTTATTACAATTAATTTTGATTGCTATATGAGCGGCTATGCTATGCTATGCTAAAGGATGAGAAAGAAGGGGTCGTCAGGAGGGTTTCTTCCCAACTTCACGCTTGACCCTGCCAATAATATCGATATCCAACCGGACCATCCAGATCGAACTTTTTTCGTCCGTGAAGATAACCTGGAACTATAAGCTACTAGAACCCACGTCGCATGTTACCAAAAAAACCCATCTTGTCCAACTGTGTCCCATATTCTTGCGCACAAATTCAAATCTCGCCTGCTTATGGAATTCGCTAAGAAGGGGCTTTCTGCATAACCTCTCTGCTGATGTTCTGGTTTGACCGGATGGACCGCCAAATTGTTGCCCTTGAGACAGTAAGGCTAGTTTTGGAGCTAATTTGCAGAAAGAAAAAGAAGAAACGCAGAAAAAAGATGCAGATCGGTAGGTTTACGCATCCGTGCGAACGACCGATCTGACGAGCAATGACTCGGTTTTTCAAGGCGGTAATTCAGAACTCGGATTTGAGCTTGTTCCTCGGTGGAAAGCACAGTTCTGCGAATCGGTTTAGTGGCTATATTGAAGAGATGATCAAGCTAATCATATATGACAGGATTTTCCCGCCAAAAAGTACACACCTTCCAGGGAGAGACTTCAACTTGATGGAAATCTCGGGGTGGACACATACTTTTGAAACAAAAGCAATTTTTTTTTCAAAAGAATCCCATTCTCGTTTGAGAAGAAAGCTTTTTTCGAAAACAAGCTGATAACTTTTTTCGACCATGAGGAATCTAAAGAGACTGTTTTGGTTCAGCAGTATAGAGCGAGGAACATGAAATTGTCAAATTCAGGGAGGATACATACTTTTGAAACGCACTGTATTAAGGCAGCCGTTTGCATGTTTGCATCCAATATGTGAAGAAAAGACGTTACCAAATTGAGGCAAACGTGCAAGGAAATAGATACGCGGGGGAGGTGAAACGAGGTGAGAGGTAGAGGTGAAACGCAACAACACGTGCAGTACCCATAGCTATGGAACGCTTCACAACATCTCATTTAATTAATGCCGTGAACTCGTCTCACACCATTTTATAGCGTTCGGCGCCGGCGCAAGAATCCGACTCCTGTCTCCCTATCCTTTTGGAATTGCATGACTGATACACGCATTCATGACAGAATAAGCCCGATATTATATAACATGATGGTTTGCAAATTTGGAGGTATATATTCACATAAAAGTCTATTTACGTCACCAACATATGACAGAAACTAACTTGTCTTATGAAAGCCAACATACATAGAAGAATATAGCTGTGGGCGAGATCCAATGGTAGACTGCTCGCCTATTAAGTGCGTGGCAATAGTTTAGTTCCCACAGGTGTAGAGTTTGGCATCATTGCATAGTTTCGTTTCATTGGAGTAGTTTCGTGGCACACACATACACACATGCACACATACAGACATATACACACACGGACTAAGCGCGTTATTTTATGGCGTGACTATAACACTTCACCTCTATGAAGTAGCTTCCTTTTTTTTAATTACAAATAACAATAGCTTGAAAGCTAATACTGTAAAGGATAGAATGATGTATTAGGCTGGTGAAAAAATAGTGCGCGTTTTTTATTACCTTATCTTCACGACAAATTTTTTTCCGGTTACACTCATCTTTAATACTAGAAGCCGTATGGCGTTTTGCAGCGCATTTCGTTGTGGTTATTAGTGCTGAAACGATTTTGGAAGAGAATCAGTACTTTGTTTTGTACCAGGACTTAGAAGATAATATTTCCAGGCAGGATTTTCACCAAATATTCTTCTACGGATTCAAGCTGAGCAGGTCTGCAGCGGAAACAGCTCGGGATATCGACGCTATTCGGAGTGAGGAAAGCACCACCGAATCCGTGGTACGACGTTGGTTCCAAATCATTGTGACGACATAAGTCTTGAAGATAAGGACGGTCGCGGTCGCCTTTTGAAATTGATGCCCGCAAGCTGAGTTCAGTTATTGAAGATGATCCGCCAAAAACAACACGAGAGGTTGTCGAAAAACTAGGCGTTCACCATTCAAAAATCGTCCGCCATTTGGAAAAAATTGGAAAGTGAAAGTTGAACAACTGGATGCCGCTTGAACCGAGCGAATGTCAAAGAAACCGCCGTTTTGATATCTGCTCTAGGCTTTTGTTATGCAGCAAAAACTATCCGGTTCTTGGTCGTATTGCTATGTGCGATGAGAAGTGGATCCTTTACGATAACAGGAAGCGTCCTGCTCAGTGGATAGGCAAGGATGAAGCACTTCCCGGAACCGAAAATGCACTCGGAGATGACCATGGTGACTGTGTGGTGGTGTACTACAGGTGTAATCCGCCACAGCTTCATGAAAGCCGACGAGACCATCACTGCAGACAAGTACTACAAAGAAATGGACGAAATGCCTAGATAAATCCAACTTTTTGCCTGGCGTTAGTGAACAGAAAGGACTCAATTCTTATACATGACAACGCCCGTCCACGCATTTCAAAGTTGAACGATTCAGGCTACGAGACCCTGCCTCACCCACCATGTTCACCAGACCTTTCGCCAATCGGCTATCACTTTTCCAAACATCTGGACGACTGCCTAATGGATAACATCTTCCAAAACCAAGGTCATTTCGAAGTCCACGAATTTCCGAAAACGACTTTCGAAAGCTCGTGGACTTCAAAAACTTGGACTTTTATGCAGCGAGAATAAGCAAACTCGTATCCCACTGACAAAGATTTGTAGACTGTAATGGTTCTTATTTCGATTGACAAAGTTGATTTTAAGGCAAGTTATAGCGTTTCTAATTGAATGTTTGAAAACGCGCATTATTTTTGCACCATCCCAATGATAATAACAGCAATACGCAACAGTTCTTCGAACAAGTTCTCATGTAGCAGAGGTCTTTCCTACAATTGCGATGGTTCCTGTGAAAAAGAAACGAACTCACTCCATGTATGGAATAACCACTCGGTTCACCCATGATGTATCATCCGGTGCGCTGGACGCAAGTTCAATGTGTGTAGATGTAAGTGTGTTAATCACCCGTTCGTTTTGTGAGCGTCGTCTCGACAATTCCGGAGCAGTGAATAGAGACAATCCATCATCAATGGTGCCATCACAAAACCGTTTTAAACGTAACACTGAAACAAGACAAATATCTTCTCAGCAGTTGAAAATGAAACAAAAATTTGGACATAAAATGACCTTTAGCTTTCACAGGATTGAGAGGTGTTACGGTAGTTGGCATACGCGGCGGAGGAATCGCGGCAGATGCCCGTAAATGAAAATGTGAAGAATCCGCAACAGCACGAGGGCGAAGGGCCCGATATCGTTGCAGTCGATCAGTGGCGAGTATGACAATAACATTGAGCAAAAATAGAGGCAATAAAATGACGAAAATAGAAATATTTGGAACAACCATTTGGCAAGCGATGAATATGATCGTGTCAGCTGCACAAGCTAACGTTACATGTCGTGCGTATGATATGATCCGTAACCAAGCACACCTGGCTCGGAACTGAGCAGCCCGAGCAACTTTTTTAGTACGCAAAGAGAGGAAAGAGAAACGTTGACATGGCACTCGTAGAGCATCTGCCCACCGTTTGCTACCGATGATCTCTTCTTCGATGTAATCCAGTGCATCCTGTAAATTTTATTCTTCTATTCGAACTTGTCAACTTGAAAACGACGGGAACGCAACAAAGAGAAATAGAAAACGATGAAAACCTGTATGCTGTACAGCATGGGAACTTCATGTGCGTCCAAAATCCTATCGAGTAATATGCACGTTCTATTTCTGTCTGGTAGATCGTCCGGATGAGCTTTCTGCTTCCATTCTGTTTTCCCGAGGAATACAACCACTAGTTTTGGTGATTTTCTGGCTGCAAAGTAGGCGATTTCGAGGAAAGAAGTGGCGTTAACAGTCGCTGGATCTATGACAAAGAGGAAAAGCGACGATCTCTGAAAGGAATTCTTTATTTGTCTGTAGAGCAGTCATATATAGGAAACTGATATAAAAAAAATTAAGCGTACTCATAACGCACTTCCTTAGCTATACTTTCTTCATAGATCATATTTTCACTCCAGACACTTCGTTGAGGGTCGTAATAGGAAATAGCCTTCTTCTTCAGAAATGGTATGACAAGTTGACGCCGCCAAACCTGTTTTTTGAGAGCAATTTTTACATTATTTGTATGGAAAATGGGAAAAGTGTGGACGGATTTAACTTCCATGGTCGCCATGTGGACGCTTTCTAGTGTAACAAGAGAAAATTAAGGATTAACAAAATTGAGCTTTGCTCCGTAAAGTAGTATAAAGCAAACATGATGACTGCTCAGTAGAAAAAATCTACTGCTTCGTATACAACTAGACGACATATTTCTTGTCTTTCAGCGCAAAAATCCTCACAAGTGTCTGGTAGCGAAGCTCTCTTAAATAAAGGCGTCGTTTGGAAATGAAACTCTAAAGTTGAAATGGAATAAAGCTTTTACGCATATATGATTACATTTTCAAAATACACAGAAACCAAGTTTCGTGTAAACGCATACGATAATGTCTCACGTTTACATTTGTCTATGAGTTGTAATTATTACTGTTGTAACCACAATACTAAAGAAAGTACAACCTCTAACAAAGTTTTTACCGGTAGTAATGTAAAATGGCCTCGTAGAAATGAGAAGTTACGCGGGAGTAGATGAGTTGCAGTTACAAAACACCACACTTAAAGGCATCACTCCACGAATCTGAGGTGGTGCGGATTTCAGGTGGTGTATTCGTATACGGGATGGGAGACTATGGAGAGAGGGGTGATTCCGTCCATTTCTTCCTAATTGCCGTAAAAAACGGCCCGGAAGATGCGGCGCCGCACAAGCCTGGCGCGCTCCAGTCGAACTCCCTGTAGAAAATAGTGCGCCAAAACGCCTGAAGCCGTATCTTCCCTGTCGTTTTTTACGGCAATTAGGAAGAAATGGACGGAATCACCCCCCTCTCCATAGTCTCCCACCCCGTATACGAATACTCCACCTGAAATCTGCACCACCTCAGATTCGCGAGGTGATGCCTTTAAAATTTCTGTGAGAAGGAAGAAAACGGAAAAGCCATCCTTTCCACAGGGATTTTAAGGAAAGTCCCGAAGGAGGAGATTTTTGACGTTACTGCAGTATCAAAGTTACCAATAGAGAAGACGAAGCATTGGTGGTAGAACACCACAAGAGGGAGAAGGTGCATGACAAATATGAAAGTAGTATAATACAATAGCGTTTATTGATTTTTTTTGAACACAAAAAACTGTTCTGGATAAACGGAATCGACAATGTCAAAAATACTGATGGATGATGGGAAAATATAAAATGGAAAATACTGATGGACGCGTCAACAAATTAACATATTTAAATCCGATCTATCAAAGTCTCCTTTTATTTGCATTTTTACAGTTCGACAGAAGTTCGCTTATCGTAGCAGTAGCAACAACTAACCTTGAAAAGTTAACAAAAAGACTCTAAAACATCAGAAAATAACACAAGAACCAACAAAATCATCAAAAATTAGGAACACATGTGAAGACGGTCAATGTAGCTTAGCCCCAATAATAAGAAGAACTGCTTACCGTAGTTCCACATGATCCTCCGAGGAAGACATCATACATAGGAAGGCCAGGTAATGGAGCATCCTCAGCTTTGACTGTACTCGAAACTCGGCAGTATTCGTTACGCATACTCCTGGAATTAAACCGTATTCTGAGCACACTGAGTAAGACATGCAACAAATTAAAACCCGTGGTCAGTGCAGCAAATATACATTAGGTTGCACAATTTCCTGACGTTTAATTTCGATTTTTTTTTCTCAATCAAAACTTTTTCTTCACTATGCAATAGGTTATTTTATAACTCTAAATTTTCTTCATCAAATGTTTCATAAGTTTTCATATTAATTCATAAATAAGATATTTAGAACCAAAAAATAATGAGGTGTCAAACTGATTTCCAAACTGAAATCCAAACATATCCATTTGTTTGGATTTAATCGAAAAGTAAAATAAGCAGAATAGAATGCTGCGTATTTGCCCAACCTTAGTGCCTTGGATTTCTATCTCTTTCGACCACTCTCAATAATGTATACGGAAATGGCTGAATGACTCCTTCTAAAAAAAACTAGAGATAAGAAGTGGCATGAAAATTTGTACCATTTCAATGCATGAAATTTGACATATAGCATCACCTTTTTCTCTCGAATCAAAGAAGGAATGATTTTTGCAAGATAAACAGGAAAGTTGCTTGATTCAGGAAGCTAATCATAAAAGCTACATGCGTATGTACTGAGGTAATTAGAATTTCTAACGGACATGTGAAGACGTTATACGAATGGATTGCCTATAATGTAGTTTTCGCCGACTTTGAACATCTATTTCGAGACCAAATACAAATGATTCACTGCGAGTGGGCCTTATTCTTTCAATTCTTAACAACTGCGTCCCACAAAGGTCTTAGAGTAGAGTTCGAAGGATATTAGACGATATCATTGGAACCCTATCGATTAATCTCAACCAATTTCATATATGTGCTGACGAAGGCAGAAAAACGCAATTTATGAAATCTGTCCGTCATCGGCTTTATAAAATAATAGGATGCGCTTCCGACTCTATCAAACTTGATTATGTGCACCAGAAATTGTTGCAGAAGGGAAGGATTATGCTAACGACTAGATAATGCGAAAAGAAGCAAGAATAAGAACTCAGTCCTTATAAGTATGTAGTGTTTTCGTAACGCCTCTATTCATGAAATCGCCTTTACTTCCTCAGTAATTCCAAAAATTTGAGAAGAGCAGAAAAGGAGATCTAGCAAATACTTTTACATTTTTCGATCAAAGCTTTAACGCTTAAACTATAAATTTACATCATTAGGGGCATATATGTATAAGTATATACTTTTATACATATATGTAAGGTGGTGCTTTCACGCAAACCGACATATCCTATGAAACAAACCTCCAGAACTACTGCACAAAGATATTTTTATCTTAGAGAATGTAATAATGTGAAAAGTATGTGCAGGTACAAACGTCTACCTGCGAATGTTTCGAAGCAAATAAACGAAAGAGGAAGTCAGCCTTCCCTTCTTGTTCTCTCACGATGGTTGCATTTTACAAGTATCCGTAGTTCCATAGACGCAGTTGGCACCGCTAACAGATACTAGGAAATTAAATTAAAACTCAAAACGTGATTATTAATGTCACAGTTAGACGTTATGACGCAAAAAAGTTAGAAGCGCGTGAATATTGAGCAACAGGTGAGAAGACAAGGTTCTGAATCCAGGAGTAAAAAGAGAAGAAATGATTCTCAGACAAATATTTGCTTTTCAACACATATAGCTAGGCATTCGGTTAAGATGCGAATGATTTTTTGTTCCTTTACCTACCTACTGGAAAGTTCAGTGGTTATTTCAGACTTCCGGTTAATCTTCCATTTCGCTTCTTTCAAGCGACCCATCACAGCCCACGCCTTTCCATCACTTTCATCACTGGAAGTCAAGATATCATATTAGAAAAACAACACATCAAAAATATATGCGTTATAAGAATAATATGGAGAGAAATTCTCTAAGGGCAAGCGAAGAATGTGCCCTTGAAGTAGTAAGAATTTCAAACCTTACAAAGTGAACTAAGATGTGCAAGAACAGACGAAAACCTTAGTTTCCAAAATAACGACATTAAAGATCGAGCCTGCTTACACTTTTAGGAGTTTATCTGCATGCATTTACCAGCCGGACTATGAATTACAAGTTCATTGAAACAAAAGCTGGAAAGCGTAACTTCGCATTCATGGACATACGGTCTTTTGTAAATGCTATGAACCTAAAGGCAGAGATCAGATAAAGAATACATCAGTGTTATTATTACAATTAATAACGTTACTACGACGTGATAGCATATTGCAGTACTCTAACTCGACGGCGCCGTATGATGATGAGACATCGAATCACTGAAAAGCTCCCCTTCCTTTTTAAGGTATTGCAAATGAAAGGAATGTGGAAAACAGCTGACTCAATTTTAAAATTTTTATTTTCTAATTTTTCAAACGGTAGATTTTATTTCGTCTCTAAATCTAAAATTGTTTTTGATTTGATTTAGTTTGATTTCAAAATAAAATAGAATATAATAGTTTTCAGGAAATTAATTTAATTCGAATTTTGAAAAGAGCGGATGTAACGCAGTCCGTAAGAGGTTACGCTCAGTCTGCGCGACCTGTCGATGGTTCGAAACCGAGATAGTGCCAACCAACCCTTTCATCCTGTAAGGATATCGATAATTTGGTACCAGACTTGTTTGAGAAAATAAAAATACGACTTGGTGCATCGGCTAGTCATCTTATTGGCTATACACACATTCGTAAACCTCAAACGTTCTGAATTGAAGTGGACACGATGGCGTATCCAAAGCGGAGTGATTAACGCCAGACACTTTAAACACACACAGTTTAGTTTTAAAAAAAGAATATCGAGTGGCCAGTGCAAATAACGAGAAAGACAAACGTGACTTCTTTTAGAAAAGGATAGTTTTTCGTGATAAAAAACAAAGACCAGCAACTTTTGGAAATAGCAAAATTCGTGACGCAAAGAAAAATAGTTTTGTTCCGTTCCTACATCCAACAGGTAGAAGGGCGGCCCAGCTATTTTTGCACCTCAGCCAGGACTGGGCTATTGCACCATCCGCAGTCACTGTTCCAGCGCTGCAAGGAAACATTATGTGGAAGTCACATACCTGGAACAGAAAAGAAATTTAACACTTTACCATCAGTATACTTACTTAGGTGGATACTGAGATGGGCCGTCTTCACTCGATGAGCGGGCCCCAGCATCTTTCCCACTAGTTTTGTTCTCTCGCCATTATCAACCAAGATGTTCTCAAGTTTTGAGAGCGACGTTGATGAGGTCTTTGAGCTGTATCCACCTCAGCTCTCAGCTGGTGCATCCGTGCAACAAACACGTCACTGCATTATGTTTGCGGCATTCATCGAGGGCGTTTAGCATTTCATGTGATCCACTCTAGTCTTACTTTTACTCTACTCTTTTAGTCCATCTATCGTCGATTCATCTCATAGCGTGACCGGCCTATCTATGCTTTGATTTCGATATATATTCCGCTGGGTCGCAAAAACAGGACAATGATCTGAAGGCGGAGCTGCAAAGACTGACTAGGTGTTGGGTCCGCCGGTTAAACTTCAGAAGATATCTCTCAATGACTTTGTGGGTACTGAGTAGCTTCCTAGACGTGGCAGCGATGTCTGTCCACGTCTCCGCTGGGTAACAAAGCGCTGGAGGAACTGTCGAGTTGAACAGATGGGCACGGAGATTGGTCTGTCAGTAGGTACGCAGCTTCCCTGATGCGTGCTGACCACGCTGTTCTCATCTTCCTATTCAGTTCCTCCTTCAAATCGTTTTCCATACTCATAGAACGTCCAAGATAGGCGTATGACGAGATTTTGGAGCCTTCAACTTGTATTCCTCTGTCCTCGCTGTGAGCGCTCTTCAAGAACTCTTTCTGTCTATTCGCAATCCTATTCTCTTGCCTGCCTCGTATCAATCCCTTGAGCATCGTATCTGCTTCATTGGTATTGCATCATTACTTCTTAAAAAAAGGACGATGTTGTCCGCAAAAATAAAGTTTGAGAGAAATTTTCGCTTGACACGGAAGCTCCTCTCTTCCCAAGCAAGTGATTTCATTATCCATTGTAATGCATCCGTGAACAACGTGGCGATATACCATCGCCTTGTCGTACCTCCTTTCCAACGGGTATGGGGAAGGGGGCGGTAGAAAAGCTATATCTTAGTGTTGCATCGATCATAGAAGTTGGCTAATGTCCTCACATACGACGCGTCCACACCTTGATTGACCAGCGCTGACAGTATTGCATTCGTTTCTACGCTGTACGAAAGCTTTCCCGTAGTCAAGGAGGAAGGTTAGGACAAGGAATAGGCTGTATTCCCGGCAAACCCCTATAACCCTCGACACGGTCTGGATGTGGTCCATGCAGCTGAACCTTTGACGGAATCCAGCTTGTTTCTGAGGCTGGCCTTCACCAAGCACCCTAGATATGCGCGTGAGGATGATCTCAGTGAATACTTTGTGTAACATGCTCAGCAACCATATCAGACGGTAGTTTCGAAGGTCCTCTCGGTCACCTTTCCTACGAATAAGAACGGTTCGCAAGGTCTTCCACTGGTCTGGGATCCTTTCTTTCTGAAGATAGGATGTCATGGGCGCCGCTAAGATTACATGAAGTGGATGGCCACCAGCCCGAAGTAAATCTGCTGATATAAAATCAGATCTCGGGGCCGTGCCCAGTCCCATGCTCTTGATAGCGATTCGTACTACCTAAGGGAGAATCTGCGGTGGAGCTTTACCGGTGGAAGTGATCGGGGCTGACACAGGAGTTGACAAACGGAGAAGATTCGAGTAGAACATCACCACAATTATTTACGTTTCACGACGAGAAGAGGTGCGAAACCCGCCTTCGCTCAGCAAGACCGTTAGTGGAATATTATATTCGTGGGAATCCCTGTGGCGCTTCTTTATACTCGTTCTTCCTTGTCCTACTTCCAGAATCTTCTTCTGCCTGTATTTCGAAAGATCCTCCTGCAACGCTTTTCTGCACCTAGTGCTTGCTACTAACCAATCAATCTGCGAATCATTCTTATCAAGCCTCAAAGACCTTCTTCGTTCCAACAATTCCTCGATAGTCTTCGAAATTCGATTCAAGTTTGTCGTGCGCGGCTTCGAGACAGGTTTAGAATAGGGTTCCATTCCTCCGAGGAACAGAGCCCAGTTCACGTTTGGGTCCACTTCGATGTCCCAGTCACCTTGGGACAAAGAGTTCCCATGTATGCAATAGCCATATACGACTTCTTCCGACCTTTGTTGCCGATACAGATGTCTTTTTCCATCGCGTGGCTAAGTCGTATTTTGCACGAGGCAGACAGTGGTCTGAACCGCTCCAAAAGGATGGTTCCCTATTCCCTATCTTCCGATCCTGTATTTCTCTTCTGTGGCCTTTCCTACTTCTGCGTTGACGTCTCCTACAACGAATTTGTAGAAAAACTTCCCGTTGAAGATTACTCCTCCAGCTTCTCGTAAAACGCGTCTAATTCGGATTCATCAGCTGCTGATGTTGGTGATTAGCAGTTGATGATGTTAATGGATTTTTGGCGCAGAGGGCGGAGGCGAAGAATGGTCAGACGAGGTGAGAAGATTTCGTGAGAATCAACAAGATGGATGACGGATGGGTGCACAACAAAACCAAAACTGCCTATATTTAGCGACGGAACTTCCCTTTTACGAATGACAAGCGTACCGTCGTTCATCTGTCGTACGAAACTCTCTCTGCTCTTGGGCTGTTGCAGAGCAATCGCGTGAAGTTTGATGAGCGCTGCAGCTCCAAGAAAGGCATGTAGGTCAGCGTCTGTGGGCACTGTTCTCGCGTTGTAAGTAAGTACACAGTCTGAAACAGTCTCCATGGCAAGTCGCGCGTATCGCCTTGTCTTGAGCAACCTGAGATTTGATCGCCTCTCACCGTCCGACGCCATATCATTCGACGTCTGAGACAGCAGGGCCCAGTGTGCAGGGTACTGAGGCAGTGTATATGCTGCAGTAGCAAGAAGACTCCCAAATCTCCCCAAACTCAGCATTCTGGCATGGCGAGTTTAGCTTTCGCCACAAGTCGTCCTTAACTTATATGGATCAGGGGGCCACCTTGCGACCGGAAGACGTACCTCCGCTGTGCATCGCAGTTCGACCCCTTGAGTCACCTCCATGCCATTATGAGGTGAAACGTGTGTGGAGGTACTATCAGTATAATAATATCAATTCACTTCACTACCAGTATATCAGTATTCATTTCTCTGTGTTTGTTTTTGTTGATAGCTGAGTGGGTCGTTTTTACGTGAAGTGGTCGTAGTTAGAGTCAATTTTAAACAACAACAACAATGAATGATTAAAAAAGAAGTGGTGATCACAATTGGAATTATTTGTGCAACCCAAATGACAAGACAGTTTAAATCCCATCGTGTTACCTGACAGCTGAACTGGAGCGGTCAGATTAAGCTATAACATTCATTACTTCATCTTCATTATAATTCTATTACTATTAATTTTGCATTTATTGTGTAATATTTGCAGAAGATTAACTCACAAGTTCTTCCAAACGAAAATATGCAATGCCCACATAAATGCTGCCTTTATCGCTAATGTCGCTGGTGTTGCCGACGATGCAATAGTCCAGCCTTGGCTGAGGTGCAAAAATGGCTGGGCCCCGGAGCCTCATATAAAGAATTTTGAATAATTTTGAAAATGACGTCATTCAACTCGAAATACATACTATGCCGAACTCAATTTTTTTGTAAATTAAGGAGCATAGCATTGAAATAGTTGCGTAAAATCTAATCGAAAGTTTCATATTCTTCCTTTCTATGGAAAGTTATGAAAAGAAGGTGTCATAAGAGAACGATAAAATCTGTTCAGAGGAAAACGAGCTTTATAAACTAAAGCACATTATGTGTTTTAAAAGTTCTGCTTAGGTTCTTTCAATTTGAACTCCGTTCTGAAAATTAACGGAACTGCAAAGTAGAGATGAAATGAAAGGGAAATGAAAAAGTGGGATTTTTAAACTTTGCGCCACTCTAATGTACAAACGAAGTCCGTCTGTTCACATACAATGCAAATCTCATGAAACGCAGGCATAGTTGTGCTAATCGCGATTTTATTGCCTGTTTGATAACTTCTTTCCTTGTGACAAAGGATCAAAGCGGGGACTAACCGCAAATTTGTACAATAGTCAAAATCGCATAAATGAGTGAAAAAAATAACAAATCAATAATTTAATGTGCTTGTCTCTAACAATTCCTTGTGTTCTGATCAAGTGTTTTGAGTTTCTGAACACTTTTCAAATATAACCTCAAGCTATGTTGCGTTCCAATAACGGTTTTTTTTCTGGAGCATACCATATTCGGCGTCGTTTTGTTTCTTAGCGATATGCCAGTTCTTGAATAAATCTCAAAGAGACATATAAATTGTTCTTAAATGTGTATTTTTTGACAAGTTAGGAGCAAGCAACAGTAGTCGACAGTGTCGCACCGTCGGTTCTTCAATATTAAATATATATTATAATTATATACTATATATAATGCAATATTAATGCATATTATTATTTTCATATTCTACTATTCATTGTCTTAATGTCAAAACATCTGTTTTGCCCGCCTCTGTCTCAATGGCAATGGCAAACAATTTTGCTTAATTGAACACTTCGGTAGTAATAAACGAATAACATCTTCAGCTAGATTCCAGTGTTACGCAGCATTTCACATATTCAATCATTCGTTTTCAAAGAAATTTAGAATGAAGAACTTCCGCTATAGATATCGCGTTTTGTTTCACAGTTGATTCCTATCAAAGGAACTATTGGAATGACTAACAAGAGCTCTTCCACGTAACGTAGATGATTGTAGCAGAGATAATGTGGGCAACGCTTGTCTTCTTGAGCAGCAATGATCTAAATATTGGAGAAATGAGATCGTTGCTCTACTTTTGTAAAACTCGCCGTAATTACAAGATGTCAATCGAGTCGGCGTAAGTTCCACCTACAGCACTCTAACTATAACCTACCTATGTTGTTTTGTCAAGTAGATCTCAAGACTACACAGCCTACTCAAAAGTAAGTCCCAACCCAAACAACCCAATCTAGTAGTAAAGTGATAATGATCATTTGAGACTTTATGTTATGACCTTACGTCACGTTTTTATGTTCTGCATACATCACATCGGGTATCTTTCTGGGGTGATTTATAGTATAAAAGTGAAAAATCACGCTTATAACCAGCTTTGAACTACTCTTAGCTGCGTGTTTTGACCATATGGCATAGAAGGCGATTGCATGGTATCAGGAGTGGTTTTTGGTATCACGTGCAGATCGTGTGGTGGCAATTATATAGGGGAAGCCGCTGTGTATTCGGGTAATAACCAGGTAGATTAGCTCGGAGAATCAAAACTTTCCATCCGCCTCGGAGTTCACCTCAAAATAAGTAATCGAAACTTCGAAGTAGAGATTGAAGTTAGAATCTAATCCTACGAGTCTGAAATCATAGCAAGTAGGACACCAAAGGAGTTTTGGACATATGTCCAAAAACCAAAAATGAACAGAAAAGATGTGTGCATTGAAATCACAAACGAATTAGGCTCACATCAAGACCTCTGCGAGTTTTGATCAATGGATGGGTTGATGAGGTCATTTATAAAAGCCCAAATTTGAAAGATGATTTCTGGTCACGCACATATTCAACAAACATTATTTTTAAATCATGTTATTACCGCTGCAACTGCTGTTCATAGTTCATAGTTAGTTGCATTCCTCACATGAGTAGGGATTTTCAGTGGGCAAAGTTCTGCGCATGGTGTCTAACTGTTAAGGTTGACAGCTAACTGGCCGCGGTTGAAGTCATGGTCGATCAGGTACTCGCACGTCATCGTCACTAATAGCTCGTTCATGTTGATTGGTACGATGAATAGCGACTGTCATACGATATAGGTAAAACTAATCTTCTTTCAGCACTTTCTCACAGTAAGGTAAGCCCCTGTTCCTAATTTTTGTTATCAATTTGAGAATCTTGAACCCTTCCACTGCATCCAAGCTACTCCAGTCTTCTTTTCGCAGTTTTTGGCGCCGTAGGTAAGGGTACCACTCTGTCGATCTTTGGCCTCTCATTTTATGCGAAAAAATCTGATGGTGCTTAGCATGGAGTTTGCTCCAATGCTTTTATATAGATTTTCTTAGACCATTAGCTGCAATAAAACATATAATCGTGTCAGAAATTAGGTCCCATCATTGGCAATATAATGTCTATGGTGCAACCGCTTTCAATCGATACTAAAATATCACCACAAGCGGCTACACAAACTAGCAAATTTGTGCAAATGTACTATAAGTAGTTTGTGATATTCCCAGCTGGAAGTATTCTTGTCACAGAAAACCTTATCACCTTAGTGATCAGTGTAGGTAAGAAAACAATGCGTAGGATTTCACTGAAACTAACAAAGAGAGTAGACAAAAGGCACCATCTCGATAATGTCCGTTTATCACTTGGAGTGGTTATCATATTCGTAGACACGGTGTGAAGTGATCTATTATATGTAAGTAAGGTTTCACTGCGCCCCACATGCTCCCCACGTGAACGTGGGAATTCGTGCCGAACAAGTAGAGGCAGATGAATAACTTACTGCTTTATACGATAGCATAAACAAATCGCTGGAATGATTATAAAAAAAGAGGGAAATTGTATGAGATCAATTAAAAAATACCAATACTACTGAACACAGTATTGCGACAGAAAAACCCGAATAAGCGGAAAATTCTTCAAAGTTCTTCGGCATTGTCTCGTTGAAGGGTTGTACCGACACCGACAAAGTCGAAGTATCTTCAACAATTGTATTACTACGTCCTCGAACAACAATGATACAATATGTTTTTACTGAAGAATTAAGATTCTCCTCCTCGACGACTCTCCTGCAGTGCAGTACAGTTCAGTGCAGTGGTTAGAGGTTCCACAGCGTTGATGGTTTAAAATCGCCCACAGCCCACCAAACGTTTCATTCTTGCGGGAGCGGCGACTTTTTACCAGAATTGTCTGGCAAGATAAAAAAAAACTAATTGTACATTGGCTCTCCTTCACAATTCATTCATTGTGAGGTCTGAATACGCGTTAATAAAACTTGGACGATCCCGAACTGAATTTAAATGTGGTGGCGCATCCGAAGCGGATTGATCAAATGGTAACCACTTTATCTACATAACCGCTGTTTATTTGCTCCAGAGTACGAAATGGTCACTGAAGCTGAAGAGAATTTCCAGTTGTAAGAAGAGGGTTATCTTCACGACTAGAGATCTCAGGCGATGTTTCAAAAAAAAAAGGAATTTGCAAGAGAATCGAGGTGTTTACTTATTTCGATGAAGAAACAGAGAAAAATGAGAGAGAACATACATTGATTTATAATGATTTCCTTCCTTTGATGGCATTTTAGAGATGAGATTTTTTACTTGAAAAGTTCGCACACTTATTAACTCGTCCGGGATGGTCTGCGTGAGTATCCAACTGAATCAGTTAATATAGACTTTAGTAGACAAATGGGTGAATAACTATAAGTGGTTATAGCGAATAATGAGATTGGGTGTAATCAATAATCATTGCTTCGCAATATGATAGTCATTGCAGAAGTTTGAGAGCCTCCATTTTTACTCGCTAAAAACTCCTTTTCATAAGACCTTCGACGTTTTCGAAATGGAACGAGAAAGTCCATTGCAACAAAGACTTTTGTAAACAATCGTTGTGCAAATGTCTGTACATAAAACGACCAAAAAATTGTTTGTCGTCACTGGAAGAGCGCACGGCTAGTCGTCGTTAGAGGGGAGGTTACAGTATTTGGTTAGCCAGAAAAACTAAGAGCACTAACATCAAGGTGAGAAATAATTATACAACCAGCAATTTGATAATCGGACCAAAATACACAAACCTTTGCCGGATAGTTCTGTGAAAATAAGAAATATTAAATACCCAATGAAAGAAGGGTGTGGAAATGTAAAATAGCGTGTAAGATAAGACAATGACCTCGAAGCCTATGAAATCTATGAAGGTTTTCAAGGCCGAAAATGACACATACATCACACACTCTACACACTAGTGCTCAGTGATGAAGAACATAGGAATGCAAAATGAATGTAAAACGTGGTAGAACACACCTGAACAGAGTACTGCATAAATTTGCAGTAAAGGACAATGTTAGCTTCATATTGGAGTCATTCGGTGACTCTGAAAAGAGAAAAAGACTAGCGGAAGATGATCATAAACTCAATCTGGAAGGGCAATTGGTGTACAATAGTGGGGATTATCTCAGCAGCGACATTCAGACATTAAAAAATCTTTTTGCAATGGAAACAACAAATGATTACATTCTCGTGAATGCAAGAATAAATCTGAACTGATTCCGCCCTGATCTACAATGTATCCAAAATGAAAATTAAGAGCGTAAGCTTTATTGCAGCGGAGTGAGTTTTACTTTACCTTAGTCCGCTGCTTTGAATACTAACGTCGACTAAGCTTCTTAGCATGATTTGTGGTTAAAGTATCATAGTTGATTTCATGGAGAGACACAACTTGCTGCGAATTCCAACACGCAAAGCGATTGTCTAGCTGCATCGGCTCATCTGCAATTTTAGCAATCGAATACGCTGCTAACCTGCCTAGTCATTCAAGGAACGCCAAAACTGACAATCACATGAGTACTTCAAGACAAAGTCATTATATTCTATTTTCGCGTATTGCAAATATATATATTATATGTCTTGCAACACAAGACAGTTATTGTTCAGACCTAATCACCAAAGTAATCACAGCCAAGAGTAAATTTGTGGCAGAGGACCTTTTTCGCCCCAACACGCTTGAAGAAGAACTAACTCTTGAGAAAAGCGAAATTTTGTTGCTGTTAGCATACGTTCGCAAATAAGACTGAAAACTGGAATCATTAACTAGGTGGCGCAAAGAAAAAGAAAAAAACTTCCAACAGATATGATTGTTCTCCTCACTACTTTATCATCAAATATGTTTCTACTCTTGACTCACAAGTATTCGTTGGCAGCATGTAGTCGAAAATATAACAAGTCCCAGTGCCAAAAACTGTATGAGGCCCTTGGAATAGAAAAGTTGATGGAATTATATAACGAAGAAACGCAATACAACCCAGGTGCACGTGAACGAGGTACGCAGCGCAGTCGAGGGATCGATCTGGAGGCGTGGCCAGTCGCGACGGGGAAACGTGGAATGGCGTCACTCACCTAATGTCGAGGATTGCACATAAACCCCAAGTAACGTGCTCAGTCACGCGAATATCCATAAGTTTCTCTGACTAATTATTTATCTTTAACTTGAAGAGATCTTGGATCTGTAAGTGGCAACGGTGAATGGATAATTAAGTGAAAGGAGAAGAGTGTAACGGGAGAAGAGGTCGACCACCAAAAAGGTTCTCCAAAGTCGTGATAGTAAAGGAAAATAGGGATATCTTGAAAGATGATCTGCGGGAGATTTGTCAGCTTGCTCCCAACTACAAGCCCTGAAGTTTTGGATGAGTCGGTTCCCCGATTAATGCCCTCGACGTCATTGCGCATCATAAGCGTGGCGTGAGGCTCAACAGGCTTCAAATTATGCGAACCTCCCATTCTCGCCTCCCGCCGACCAGTATGTGGATAGAATTAGCGGCGGCCCGTGTCCGCCGAACGGTCATTAACCGCTACACCATAGCATCGTAATGTCGCCGTGCAGCAGCTATATATTTGAGGAAGATGAAATGTACACAACGTATGCTTCAGAAATTCCATTGGTGCAGCAAAAACATGTAAAAAGTACTAGACATTCGTGATAGTCTCGCACATGAAACTCGCAAACTACTCTTTTGTCAATTTTTGATACACTAGAGAACATTGACTAACACTGAAATATGTATGTCAAATATGGTCTCCGTACTCTACCACTGCCTTCACGCCTCCGTATTCTTGAGATATCACTAATGTTTCCAATCAAGCATAACCCATCACTGGGAAAACTAAAAACGAAAGAAAGCCGTTTAACTTGCTAGTCATAAGACCCCTCAACTGTTTTCTTGTCTTACGTTCCGTGAAAAAAGAAGCACTTCTGTTAGTTCGACCAACATTCGAGCAAAAATCTTCCAAAAAGCAAGAGTAAAATATTTCACTCTCATTTATTCCACATTAGGGATAAAGGGTAAAGTTCCTGGCGTTAATAAGTTCGCTTGGGATGCGCCCCCACGTTCACTTCAATTCAGAATCGTTTGAGGTTTACGAACGTGTGACTGGTCCAGACAATGACTTGCGGTGGCCAGCCGATGTATCAAATCAGCGTCTTTATCCTCCCAGACAAGCCTGGTACCAATTCATCGACCCCGGAGGGATGAAAGGCTTGCTGAGCAGTAGGGCGAATTCGAACCTCCGAGTTCCAACAACATGGATATATCGTGCAGGAAGCGGAACCTCTAACCGCTACACCACAACTGGCCGATATTTCACGACATTAGATATGAGAGGAAAACGTGAAGTTATGTACATAAAGGATCCACAGTAGGTACGATACTTCATAATTCACGATTGAGCAAGTAAATGCACGTTCAAATTTGCAGGAAATCCACTCACGCTATATGCTTACCAGCATCTATAGGTAATTGGTAATAACAACAACAGTTAAGATGAATTACATGAAGTACATTGGAATCTGGTGAGAAATTTTAAATTACGTGAAATGCCGTCCTGAAATGATAAAAATATCACACACATTGTTTCTTCTGTTTTGGAAACGTTCGCTGTTTAATACATGACGATGATATACAATGTAAAAGGTAAATGTCTCAGGTGCTTCCAACAACATGGTTGAAGTCTGGAATTTTTTTGCAAGGTCCATAAGCTCCTTTTTATAACTGATTCTCTGTATGATCCATTCCAAAACATTTGACGTTCTTAAGGGCAGATGAAGGAAATCACACACGTTCACATGCAAAGAGTGAGACCTACACTTAATCTCGAACTCTTATCCGGAAAGATATTTTAGTGCAGCCCTTCACTGATTCATAGCCGAGAAGCAACAAAAATCGGCAATACTAAAAAACAACATGAAAGTTCAAACATGTTAAGACAGTCCGAAATACTTCTTTCAATCCGAGATTGAGCGAGACAAAGAATAAAGGATAAAGTGTCTCACGTTGATCAATGGGATGCGGCACAGCGTTCACCTCAATTCACAATCGTTTGAGGTTTGCGAACGCGTAACTAGTCTCTACTTACGTGGGCTGGCCAATGTATCATGTCAGTGTTTTTATCCTCCCAGACAAGTCTGGCACCAATTTATCAACCCCCGGAGGGATGAAAAGCCTGGTTTGCACTATGGCGGATTCGAACCGTCGATCGTGCAGACAGCGCAACCTCTTACCGACTGCGCTACAGTGGAATTAAGAGTTGTGTTGTATACGAGTCATCTATTTCTAGATGGGTTAAAAGTTTGCCTCACATAGAGCAATTTATTGTTAAGACCTACAAGACTGATGGTATACTTCTGCATGGAATTTCTTGAATTTATAAATCAAGAAAAATGAAACTCTTAATAATAAATAAATAATTCCTGGATTATTGTTTATTATTAAGAATCAGGTTCCATACAACAGCAACATCAACTACAGGGAAGAGTAAGCAGTGTCGTTGCTTCAAAATCAGACATTTTCGAGCTCTCTTGGGAACCAATATCCACATTTATCTCTTACTTATAAGGTACATATATCCACTTTAAATGCTGTTAAAAAAGGATGTTGGATTTGAAGAAAAACTAGATGGCATAAAAAACCCTTATGGAACGTTAACCTATCATAGGAAATGTTTGGGGGCCCTACGTTTCCACACATTATCAGCAGGCAGAATTCGACAGAGGAGCGAAAACTAGACAGAAACGCTTACCGTTTAAAAGCATTACCAAAATTTGTAAACTGGTTGCAAGTCTTAGTGGATCTATCAGAGCATGATTTCTGCTTTCGCCATCAATTTATCCAACGATTACTAAACTCCCTTCATTACCACACAGAAAGTTCATTTACCGTATCGCACAGAAAGTGCGTAGAGTTTAGTGAACTGTTTTAACCAATCTCTCAGTCCTGAATGAAGGCAGAAATAGAGCAACATGCATGCTCTCTTCAGTATGTTTGAGCACTGAGCTAGTAAAAAAAGTTAGGAAGATCTAGGTAAAGGTAAATAACACTTGCTAACGTACGTGGACTTATTCAGTCCGCTTGGAATGCGCTAACATATTCGACCTCAACTCAGAATCGTTTCAGGCTTGTGGAGGCATGTGAAGTCAAAACGATGACTTACTGGGGCAAACCAAGCGTGTTAGGTAGGAGGTTTTCATTCTACCAGAAAAGTCTGGTACCTCTTATTGGCCTCAGAGGGATACAATTCTTGGTTGGCCGATTTCGAATCATCGACCACCTAGTCGCAGTAGAATCTCCTAGCACTATATTCCACCAGTCTCACATCTGCTTCCATATAGAAAGATGGCTTCATATATGCACCGGCAGGCAAAAGTTCGGCAATTTTTTTTCCATTCCAGCTTTTGATCCGATTTCTCGTTATCTTTTGGTTAATTTTTTTTGTTGCGTAACTTTTGCCTTCTTTTTTTGCTATTTCGTTGTATTCCACACTTTCTCAACAAATTTGGTTGTTTAGATATTGGAAAGAACCAAAAGTTGCTGCAAATGTGCAGAAGCTGATTATCAAAGCCGTTTTTTCGGATTTCGTTATAATATTTATCCAAGTAGTGTTACTAGAACTTGTCAAAGTTTCGAGAAGTAGAAAACTGTTGAAAAGATTCCCAGAGGTGATCGACCAAAGAAGGTTTCATATAAACGTTCTCAGAGAAGTTTATAGCAGTCCCAATATAACCGGCCGAATTTCGAGGAGATCGGAATAAATTTTCAAGAATTTTCGTGCATATCCTAGGGCCGTACATTCTTTTTGTGCTGGTGGACTGTTTTGTATAAAACACTGTCCGTGAAGAACAGGATAACGTGACTGACCTCTGCAGAAGCCGCCGACTACTTATTTATAGCAGTAAATAATCATATGCACACTAATCTGATCGTCCCCACTCTCAGACTTCCCAATCTGCTCGCCTCACTGCATTTCCTTTTACAAACAGTTGTGAAAGGTTGGTATTAGCCCTGTTAAAAATGCAGTTCACATAAAAATCTGCGTACACTCACCGCGTGCGGCTGCTTATCCAGTTCTCTGTATTCTGACTTCTTTTTTCCCTTTTGTTTTTCTCGAACTCAGTTTTCCGTTTTTCTCTGTTGCAAATGGTCTGTATTGATTATTGATAACATGCCTAGATCTATTCAGCGCACCCTTCGTAATTTTTCCCACAAAACGAAAGAACCTATCAGCACATCTCAAACCGTTTCTCATGCCAAAAATGGTGAGATTGACATCGGATCGTTCTCTTGTGCTGAAATCATCTACAAAATTTTGGAAAGAAACACCGATCCTGTCATTGAGAAGATGGTTCTTGAACTTGTGCTTTGAAAACAAAAATCACACAAGAAGTGGCTGATGGAGTTAAAGCTGAAAAGAAGGGTCGCAGTATTGTGATAACTGGTTTAGCGGAATTGAGTGCCGATAAATTTTTGATAGAAAGACAGAGAGACCCCGAAGAAAAAGTGGCTAATGTCTTTGATGCGCTTGAAGTTTACTGTCTGCCCGAAATAGCTTATAAGTTGGGAAAGTTCAACGGTAAAAAGGCATGTCTTGTTAGAGTTGTACTCCCTTCTCGTTCCCACTGGGCAAAGGTTCTGTCAAGAGTGCACCTCCTACGCCGCACAAACCTTTCGAACATATTTGTACGTGAAGGCATGACCACGGCAGAACGAAAACGGGATTGTGAGTTAAGGCACGAGGCTCGCCTGAGAAATGAACGGTCATATACGCGTGAGTGAATGGTTTACAAAGATGCACTCACTCACATCATCGAACTTCCCCGCAAAGCAATGACGAAAAACTTATTATCCAGCGTGGACTTCTCTTTAAGACAACATGTATTTTGTTTAAAGGCATCACCCCACGAATCTGAGGTGTCGCAGATTTCAGGTGGAGTATTCTTGTAAGGGACAGTAGATTATGGAGAGGAGGGTGATTCCGTTCATTTATTCCTAATTGCCGTAAAAACGGCCCGGAAGATGCTGCGCCACACAAGGCTGGCGCGCTCCAGTCGAACTCCCTGTGGAAAATAGTGCGCCGAACGCTTGAAGCCGTATCTCCCGGACCGTTTTTTACGGCAATTAGGAAGAAATGGACGGAATCACCCTCCTCTCCATAATCTACTGTCCCTTATAAGAATACTCCACCTGAAATAATTACCACCTATGATTCGTGGAGCGATGCCTTTAACACACGCAGCATAGTGAACAAATTGCACCTTTTTCACTCTTTTCTTCGTCTGCACTAACCTAATGTATAAGCTGTAACTGAAACATGGCTTAGCTCTATAATTTCCGATTCTGAACTGATAGCCGACTTACCATACTTTGTGTTTCGCTCAGACAGGCCGCATCAAATAGGAGGAGGTGTGTGCTGCTTAGTTAGCGACAACTTTCACGCGGTTCTCGTTCCACTCAATCGTCAAATGGCTGCTGATATGTTGTGTCTTGAACTCCTCTCTTCTTTCACACCCCATTCTCTCAAATATGTGGTTACGTATCTACCCCCAGATTCTGCTAAGACTGATGATGATACCGTGTTTGATGCAATTTTTGAAATCTGCCTTTCGTCTCCTAAAATCATAATTGTGGATGACTTTAATGTTGACATGAATAAACATAGTAATTCCATCACTGAATGCTTCAAAACGTTATTGGAAAGTTGTGATCTAGCTCAAAACATTCATGCTGCCACTCATTTACGTTCCATTCTCGACCTCGTTCATTTTTCCGGATCTAGTATCAGTGATATCGAAATTCTGCCTCCCTTTGCCAATTCCGATCATAATGTTGTTTCTTTCAAGTTCGACTTTAATCCCGACAAACCCCTCTATCTGCCCTTGCCAGATTTCAGTCGTATAAACTATTCCGAGTTGTGCAAATTTCTCGCTCGTGTGGACTGGCTGGAAGTTTTCGATAACAATCAGTCGGTTGCAGAAATGTATCGCCGTTTCTGCCTAGTGATGTACGATAGTTTAGCCAAGTTTGTCCCGCTGAAGTTTAACATGAATTGTGTACTTACTTATCCCTTGCAATCTAATCAATCAAAAAAATCGACTCTTCTACCAACTTGATAACCCTTTGAACAACGCTCTCTATAGAAAAATTTGTGCTGATCATGATTATCGCAAGAAAAAAATACCTTGCATATCGTGAGCGACTCGTACAAGAGCATCGAGGATGTAGTGAAGAAGACCAGGAACACCCGGCCCCCGCCCCCCCCCTTCACCCCCCCCCCCCCCCCCCCCTTTACCCCAAACCCGGGAAAAGGGGGGATTTCGAAAAAAGGAAAAAAACCGGGGGGGCGAAAAAAACACCAAAAAAAAAAAAGGGGAAAGGGGAAACCCCCCCCCAAAGGGGGGGGGGGGGGGGAAAAACTCCTCCCCCAACAAAAAAAAAAAAAAAGAAAAGCCGCCGCCGGCGACAAAAAAAAAAAAAAAAGGGGGGGGAGGGAAAAGGAGGGAAAAAAAAAAAAAAAACCAGAACCGAGAGCGGAGGGGGCAGGGAACAAAAAAAAAAAACCAAAAAAAAAAAAACCACCCCAAAAGGGAAAAAAAAATACCAAAAAAACAAAAAAAAAAAAAAAAAAACCCTGCGGGCCCCCCCCGAAAAGAAAAAAAAACGAGGCGGGGAAGGGAGGGAAGGAAAAAAAAAAAAAAAAAAAACGCCCGCGCCCCAAACAAAAAAAAAAAAAAGAAAGGGGGGGGGGGGGGGGGGGGGGGGGGGGACGTTTGTCGAAAACATGTATGAAAAAATTTCATAACTTTTTCGCTTAAAGAATCAAACAAGCACAAAAACTGCCTGTGTTGAGGACTGACAATGAGATTTTAATCGAAACCTATCTCGAAAAAACTAACGCAATTGGTGAATTCTTTGCTTCTAACTACGCATTTAAAATGAATGAAAGCTGTCATAATCTTCCATTGCCAACTACTAATTCCTCTGCCATTCAGGTTTCTCAAAGGCCCTTCGACTTTGTCATCTATCTATATGGAGTCCTTACCGTTCTCAAACGTTAATCCTTCGTTTTCGTGTCCTTACATTGGTATTCCTCAGATAGTTTACCAAAAATGTGCAGATGTTTTGTGTCTTCCTCTTGCTCATGTTTTTAATGCGTCGCTTATCTTCAGTGAAGTTCCTAACATTTGGAAAGAGGCACATATTACCGCAATACCCAAAAAACGCTCTTTCAAACTTTCAGCCCATCAGTATTGTATTCTCCGCAAGCAAAGTTTTGGAAAACATAATCAACGAAAATTAAGCGAGTGGCTATCATCAAGAGATGACATTCGACTAGAGGTCCATAACAGTTGCTCCAAGCGTTATGCATTGCAAACCGGCGTTCCGCAAGACAGTGCACTCTCGCCGCTCCTTTTCCTTGCGTACACTGCTTACTTTCCCAGCTATTTGAAAACCTATCCTGACATGAAAGTTCAAATGTTCGTGGAAATATTTTTCCTATTTTTATCAACCTAATGAGCAAACTTTCGCCCACAACACGGTTTCCCTAGCACCAACGAATGGTCATGGTCAAGAAAATGGGATCTACCTTCAAATATTTCCAGAACAGAAGCGTTGCATTTCGGCGAGGCTCCTCAGCTTCCCTACTTTTGCAATCCAACAACTATTCAATAGCAAGAGCATGTTCGAAACCTTGGGGTAATAATTGATAAATCGTTCGACTTCTCCACTCATTTTGACTTAGTCACTAAAAAAGCGCTGTCGTCTATTTTTATATCAATGAGGAACGCGCACGTTAAGAACCCTGATTTACTAATATTTCTTTACAAAACATACATTTCGCCACATCTAGAATAGTCGCCGCCAGTCTGGAGTCCATTCTTGAAAAAGGATATCAAAAAGTTAGGGCAAGTACAACAAATTTTCACTAGGCTGGTTTATTATAGATGCTTTCCCGATCCGAGTTACCCTGACATACTTCCTTCCTATGAAATTCGACTTAACGCGCTAAAATGAAAGAGCTTGAAGTACAGACGAATAGCCAACGATTTAGTTTTGGGGTTTCGGATCTTACGAATGGAAATAAAGGCAAGCAAGTATTGGATTTTCCGACCAACAAGCGGGAGAACAGGAAGCTTCAATTTGCACTACTCTAAACTCAGACGAAAACTCTTCTCAACTATGTTAACTCCTTTTTCTGCAGTGTTGCGCGTTGGATTAATCTACTTCCAGCTGAAATTATGTCCAGTCAAAACTCGAAGATATTCAAAAGCAGACTATCCAAATTAAATGTCTTACCTATTCTAGGTATGAGAGAGGCCTAAAATCTCATTGTTTTAGAGACGTGAAGCAAGTTCCTCCTCTAACAAATGACCACAATAAGCAATAGGTTGGTATGTGTTTTTAGCTCACAGTTTTAGTTCCTCTTTTTCTGTTGTTCATTATGACACTAGCTAGCTGGAATTCTGCCTTGATATGCTCCTTTTCAAATTCGTCCCTAAAGTTGGTCCTTATTCTCTCCTGGTGGTGGAAAGCCATTCAAGGACAGCAAAGTTGGTGAGCCCTTGCCCTTGAGGTCCCCCACCCGTTCGCCCTGGGTCTCTGACGGATTCCTTCGTTCGAGGTTAAGTTGGTCATCCAAACTCTGGTATCCGTTTATCTACCGCAGCGTTCTGGGTCTGGGAAAAAGATCTCGTGTGAGGATTTCTCACCTTCTGTAGCAAGAGAATGACCTGCCAACCCACAACTCCTCATGCTTTGAAGGGCCAGTCTTGTTGTGTAAAATTCAGGCGAAATTCTAGTGAGCTCTGTTCCATCTTGTTTTTTTTTTCTGTTTTATGGCACACCTGCAAGTGTCTGAACTCAGTATTTTCCAGAAATTTTCGCTGAGTCTTCAGAACGATAGTCGGGGACTGACTTCTTTGCAAGATGAGCCGAACTGAGAGAAGCCCATGCAATTGGAATTCTCACAATAGAAAATATTGACAAGGAGTAGAATGTGAAAAATCCCTAAAACTGTTCTCCCCGAGTTTGCGAGAGTCAAGAAAGCCGTTCATATAAAATAACAGAAAGAGTGCTGTGAACAATGTATAAAGTCGAAGTGAGATTAACTCGACGAGCCAGTTTTCAATTTCGTACCCAAACTTGTTCGACTGACACTCTTTGCATCGTATGGCTTGCTTAGTGTCAGCGCCACAGAACTTTTCCACCTGATGAAAGTGCTTCTAGTTGACTAACTATGAAATCACCAATTTACTGAGTGGAAACCAGTCAGCTGGAGATGAGAACCTGCATCTTTAATCGAATAAAAAGAACTGCGTTAACCAGTAAGAAAAGTAAGATAGGAATCTAATGTATCACCACTAACTTGCTCGTGTCTTGAAACCTTGACATACTTTTCTCAATATTTTTCTTAGTGAGTCTGAGAGGTTTTTTGATGTAACATTTATTTGTCTGAAGTTTTGGGCCTTTTGGTGTCTTCAGAGGCTTTGATACAAGGTTGACAACATGATTCAGTTTCGTACCGCTTTTGATATAACACATCGTCGGCGCTCTTGAGGTCGGCCGAAAGGGGATCTGAAAATGCTAAGACGATATCAGCAAGACACGAGTCGACCGTTCATTGCATATTGTCATAGATTTCGAAGTTGAACAGGACGAGTCCTTGTTTTACTCTACTTACCACTTCAAACGGTGTTGATCATCCAACTGATGTTCGAACTGCGGCAGTTGTTAGTTGATTCATTGCATCCAGTAAGCAAACGAAGTTTGCTGGTATTTCACTGACGCAAAGACTGTTAAAAAGGAGGCTTCGGTGAAGAGAGATCAAAACAAATCCAGAAATCCTGGATGCATTGACATCGAGAACCGCTGCCACGCTTTGATCACTGTCCTAATGATGAACACTTTGGTCAAACGCGGATCGATGGGAACGATATCTAGCTTGTTTACGAGTTTTATCTTCGCGATGTCTCATAAACTGATCCGAAATGATCCGCTCCAAGGTCTTGTATATTAGACGCAGCCAAGATATTCCTCGGTAGTTGTTGTATTCCGTGACGGATAACTCTTTGTGGAGAAGAATTATGATAGCGTGTCTTCACGGAGTAGTCATCCTTTCTTAAGTAAAAATTGCAGTTATGATCTCTGTCATTTCACAGATCCTAGAGGAAGGATTTCAGCATTTATGCGCCAATTCCATCATTTTCACTGGTCATCTTTTGGATACAGACCAGCACCTCCGACTCAGTCGGTGGTCCTTTGTTGTCCCCGTATGTCGTTCCTTGAACGAGTGCAGTAACTGATGGTGCTTACCAGTTCAGCAAGGTTGCTCCAAACTGGTGCTGTTGCTTCAGTGCTTCACCCACTCCATTAGCAGTGTTGAGGAGTGGCTAACATCTTTCCTCCCATGCTGTCCTAGTAAAGCGGAAGCTTTCTCGCATTCTTTTCCTTCTATTCTTTTTCAAACTTCTTCGCTGCTTACGTCCATTCATTTTCACAGCATTTTTGCAACTGATGACACAACTTGTAGTGTAGCGGTTAGTGGTTCCACTTCCTGCACGATCGATCGGAGGTTCGAATCCGCTCCAGTGCTCACCAAACCATTCATCACTCTGGGGTCGATAAATTGGTACCAGACTTGTCCGGGAGGAGAAAAACATTGACTTGACACATCGGCTAGCCTCCGCAAGTCATTGCATAGGCCAGTTACACGTTCGTAAACCTCAAACGATTCTGAATTGAAGTAAATGTGGGCGCATCCCACGCGGATTGATTAACACCAGACACTTTTTCCACATTTTTATGACGCAACTTCCTTCTCAGACGCTTTTCCTAGTTGAAATCGGCAATGCTGCGGGCGGCCCATAAAGAATTATACGTGGATTTTGTTCTGGCAGATGCAAAGGCAAACTTCTTCCGTGGCAGTAGAACCAGAAGCGTTTCCCTCGCAGCATTTTTATGCCTTTGTGACAGAATCTGCGGTGCAAAGTTTCCTCCTAGTCCGCGCTCCAACCAAGTGGTGGGGACGTGTAAGAGAGACGGTTTGGAGTCCCACTTGTCCACTCCGGGAGAACGCAACGTTCTCCCAAAACTCATGGGGTTAGAAGCCAGCAACCTGCCTACAGGTTTTAAAGTTATATGCAAGATGCAGTAATAAAAACGGGTCTCCTGATTCCGGAGGAACGCCTGTTACTGTAACGTCAGGAAAGACGGGGTCCCATGAGTCATCTAGGGTACCGAAATGGAAAACGAGTAGGATGACAATCTGTACTTACAACGCAAGTTCACTTGCATCGCAAGCAGTCATTGAATATCTAATTATGCAAGCTGGGAAAATTAAGTGCGATTTCATTAGAATGACCGAACGAGACGACGCCACCAATTTAGCGCCATGTATGACATTTGAGAAGAACTGTTTCTAGGAGCATGTGGCAGTGGCGGAGTTGGTGGAGTTGGCGTCATCGTCAATACGAATTCAACGCTAAATGCTTAATCTTTCGAAGAACTTGCGACCTTAATCGGCCGTCTGCGGATGAGATGTGGATCAACAGCAGCTCTGACTATCTTAGTCGCTTACGCTCCAACATCAAATGATGACGAAGAAGGGGACGAGCAAAGCGATGGGTTTTTCGAGTTCATCATGACGACTAAGCCCTAGAGAGTAGGGCCTCTGGAATTGCGATGGTTCTCCCATAGGAACCATCGCAATTCCAGAGGCCCTACTCTCTAGACTGGACGTAAGGATCACTCGGTAGCGGACATCGTTAAGAAACTGACTACGTCATTGTCAGTAAAAACTTTTGCTTGACGGATGTTACTGTTACCCCAAAGTTCCATACAGGATCAGATCATAATCTTATTTGAAAGGGATTTTCCTTCTCACAGAGAGGGAGAAAGCTGTCACGTTCACAAAGCAAGGTCCCAGACTCTAGAGCTAAAACTCTAGAGCTCTCCGGAACCTAGATGTAACAAACACACCATCTAGAAAGAGGATAGTGAAGGTCATTCACGACTTCTACTCAGATCTTTTCGTAAACTTTGTTCACTTGCCTCTTCACTCTCCCATCTGGGGGAAGACAGACATATCATTCCAGAGTACGACATGCTATCATATCGGTGAGGAGTCGAACTTCACTCAGTCCCTCATAATGCAAGGTTCCTCAACAGTGGAAGACCAGTAAGACTGTGTTGTTGTACAAGAAGGGAGATCCACATGACATCGGCAACTATCGCCCAATCTGCATACTGTCCGTCATCTACAAGCTCTTTACTAGAGTGATCCTTAATAGGATTGAAAAGGTCTTGAATGAAGGACAGCCATACGAACAAGCAGGGTTTCGAAAGGGATTCAGCACAATTGACTACATTCACAGCATTTCAAAACTCACCGAAGTATCGCGAGAGTACACGATCCCGCTGTGTCTTACCTTTAATGGCTTAAGGAAGGTCTTCGATTCAGTCAAGTCGGAAGCGGTCATGGAAGCCTTAGACAACCGAGGCGTTCATGCTTCATAAAAAAAGATACTTCGTGACTTATGTAGCAACTCCACGACCCATATTCCCTCATTTTACGTTGACGACTAGGAGTTACTCCATATTCGTTTCACTGATGATATCGTACTGATAACATTGAGGATCAATCACGCAGAACTAATGCTGGTCGAAATTGACTGGAAATTTGAATGGATGGGTTTATGATCTCCATTTCAGGCTCATCGGAAAGGATATACACGAATGACCCATCCATACAGGGGCACGGGGAGCATATAAGAGTATCGCGGATGTAGTGAAGAGGACTAAGAACACCGATTCCGTGCTAACCTGTGTAACACCACCGTCCTTCCTGCCTACGCATCGGAAATTTGGGCGTTCCACACGCAATAGGAAAACGCAGCGTTATAGAAAGCTCAATTGAAAGGGTAATGGTAGGAGTAGAAAAGTGCTCGCTCGAAATGAAAGGCTCCTTTCCTTGATTAAATAGGTAACTGAGGATCTCCGGTAGGCGATTATGGAACGATGCTTCATCTGATATTTTCAAAAGTTCACGAACAGTTCAAATGTCAACCTGAAACTTGTAAAAATTCAGATCAGAGGAAACACAGCAAAACATTTTTTGCCTATCTCGTTCAAGCTTCCAGAACAGCAAGAAAGCTCTGGAGTCAGAAATACAGCCTTGTATCCATTGAAAAATGTTACTGCTCCATCAGATAAGAAGACTTTTGGATTGCATTCTGGTAGAAGACACCTTATTTTCGGAAAAAAAAGAATTTTGGTTGTGGTGCTGCACAAGACAGACGCTAAATAGAGTAGTTGATTGGACAAAAAAAAAGTATCGAATAATTTACCAGCAGGAAATCCGCGCTCCTTTTTATCTGCTACCATGAGAGCCCGAGGAGCATTGAATGTACCGTTTGAGACCCTTATATTTCTCTATGTGAATAGTTTTTCTCTACGTGAAGTCCTCACACCTGAATAGCTTTAGGGTTGTTGCAACTCACCCTTCAAAAGTCCTCTACCACTTCTATCATGGGCTAAATTTAGTACAAGTATTCTCAGAACCACATGTATTCAGATCCAGATTATTCAGATTCCTCTCTCCAGCCCTCTTCTTCAGAGACGTCATGTCATCATCATTGCGGCAACTGGGCCGTAACTTGTTTTTATATTCCTAAACAAGCTTATAAAAAAAAGCCTAAAATGATTGCTGGTAGGAGTTATATTCACCATAGATCAGCTTTTTGTTGCAATCTAGCTTCGATAAGCTTGGAATGTTACCTTCCTTCATTTGCTTCAGAATATGACTGAAGGTAAATTCTGCAACAGAACATCTTAGATTATTTTTGAGAATTTCATTATCCTAAAAATATAAGATGCAAAACAAAATAAATTCAACAAAACAAAACAACAATGAAATATTACCCTGCACTAAGCTTGTGTATTGTCTATTTTAACAGCGCTGAATTTCATGCTATACATGGCAACCCGTTTATCTTTGCGTGCACGGCTTTAAAACGTAGCTTGAAATTTCTTGCATATGTCGTCTTAGTCAGTATTTTTCTTGCGAGGATTTCCGTATATGATGAAATGTTATACGAATACCTCAAACTCGGCTTTTAGAACAACGAGTAGCTAACCCACCATGATCGGGAAGGTAGGAATTGCAGCGTGAACACTGTATAAGATCACGAGAGTGCAACACAACACAGTCCTCTATGGAAAAGTTATGCATTTTTGTTAAGTTGAAGTAGAGATTCTTGTTCAGCATCTCCTTCAGACACATTAAACAAAGTACGTTCTCCACCAAGGACATCCTAAATCATCTTATTCCAATCTTGGAGGAAAATTGAAAAATTGGAAGAAAACCTATAGCAGCTTGAAGCAAAGCAAATTATTTTCAAGTTTCACTCAGTCTTGTAAATTTCAGTAAGTTTCAATGGTCCTATTCTAAACGTTTTTGAGCGAAGACTTTATGAGCACCTTAGTCGTACAAAAGTAGATGCGTTCTGCTACAACCAATCAGTTCACGTAAAATGGAGATAAAGTCATTATAAGATTCAGAATCTATACAGTTACTGTTGCAACAGGATAATATTTGACAGGGAGGTGTAAAAAAGACATCAATATTTCTGCAGAAAGCTGTGAAGAGGGTGTAAGTGAGGAATCGGAATGTTTGATAGGCTTCGGCGTTGTTACTTATCATGTTAATTTATCTTATAATAGAAAGCGGCATAAGTCTCAGAATATTCTTATTATTGTAGAATCGTTATCCAACGATCAACGTAAAAAAAGTGATAGCGAAGGAAGGTAACGATATTGAAAGCGATTATGTTAAAGGAAGACAGAAGACTAACTGGATTTCATGTTTCTGTTGCGGAATCCATGGTGGCAATCCACAGATCAAAGCGATGTGTTCAACTATATGGATCCATATCACTGGCATGTAAACACGGCTGGATTCTCTTTGAGCGTAGGTAGTTTCCTTTTCAGATGTTCCATGGTTATATTCCAATAACAGTGATTATTTTTCATCTGGATTATTTCTATCTAGACTTTCATAGATGGCAATAATATTAAGCACCAACATATAAGGGTGTGGAATATGGATTCACTATGAAAGTGAATGTAAACCTGTCCGTAACTAATACTTTGACATCTCATGTGGTTCCTTATTCAATTTCTTACTTTGTAATAAGTAGAACCTTTTACTGCAAGCGCTATTATTCACTTTTAATTGATCTTTCCGCATTGCTTTAAACGAAACACTAACGTTGACTATGTACATTGCTGTTCGTTCCTGATAACGAAAATGAGGTTGTAACAATCTAAGCAATAAAGAAGCCAATACAATTAGCCTTTCTGGACCTTTAATCCGCTTTCGGCTTTCCTCATCGATGCCATCTTCTCAAAGCGCTGGGTGCGTATCGTTAGGGTACCCGCAGCCTCCGCGACAACCTATCCTTAGGAGAAACGACTGGCAACAACGATCGTTAATTGCTTTGCGTAACAGTTAATAGCGTCAGCAGAGCATTGCACTGCGTTTGCCCTACGCCGCACTCATCACATCGTCTATCTTCGACCCTCACCGTCTAATGAGGTGCGAAACATGTCCGCAGGGGCACGATATCACTGGTATTTCTTCTGTGCGGAGTATCGATCGTTCGCACATAGAGATACATCTAACGATTGCACACGAATTGGCAGAAATAGAAAATAATAGTGTTTTATTGTGTAAAGCAAGCAAATCTAAACTTTTGCAAATTATTGCAGTATTTTACGAGCATTGAACATTCTGTATAAAAACAAATATATACACTAATCTACATCTTCCAACGACCAGCGTCTCGTTTATACACTTTTAACATTTATTTTTGAACATATTCAGCTTCATTTATGTTTCTGATGTTGTTTTATTCTTCCATAAAAAATCTACTTTTTTGCTTCATTTTTAGCATTTTCATTTTCTACATTTTTTTTTCTTTTTACGTTACTACCCTGTTGCTTTTTTGTTCTTTGCACCTTCCTAGAAGTCAACTCTATTAAACTACTGCAATGCAAACACGGTACATGACCTCAGTGACGTGGAGATGGATGGGCGTAGCTTAGTGATCACAGCTAGCCTAACATATGCCTGCTTCGGCCTAGCGACAGCCTCTTCTGCAGGCACTTATTCGGCTGCGGGTACCTAACGACCCCTCCAAAGCGCTTCACGCCGATGGAGTACCAGAAACATTCCCACGTTTAGTTGAAGAACAATCTATAACAACAAACAACTGGTGCAGTTCGAACACCAGCCGGACACCGTTTGAGTAAGACAAGGGGCATTGACAGGACACGTCCTATTCAACTTCGCCATCGATGAGATCATTTGAAGAAGATCAGTGTGCTGCCGACATCGTCTTAACACTATCAGGGTGTCCTTTAACAGATTTCGAGTACGTCGACGATGTTGTTATATTCGCAGGAAATAGTACGAGCCTTTATGTCGTCAACTTTGTAGCGAAGCTAGTTGCAGCCTATGGACTACGTCTACGTCCTGATAAGTGCCTTTAACGAAATGTCTGTGGTCGACCCCCATTACCAACGAAGTCAAGCTGCGAGCTTATTTATCCGCAATTCATCCTTTCATGAAGTACGGATCCGAGACTTGGGCAGCACCGTCTGCGGTGGTGGAGAGTCTTGATTCTACGGAAAAGGAAGCAACTTAGATTAGTTACTTAGCCACTTTTGCCGTTGGGCATGCCACAATGAAGATCTTCACGCGGAAATCGATATGGTGTACCGGCGTATGACACGTGAAAGTATATCAAGATAATAGGGAGCTCTTCCTATTCTCGATTGGTATTCGGGGAGTGCAAACGTATATTATAAATATTTATTGTTACATGTTTGAGACATCAAAAGTGGGGAGCGGGAAAGAGGGACTCGCACCAGCCGGGTGGGGTGGCCGAGGAGACGAGACTGCCGTCTCGCTGGCGGACTGCCTCTGACAACACCTGATGTATGTCAGTAGTCAGCAGCTGCATCCCGACATCTCCATTCCTTCGGAAAGCTCGTCCTCGAGCGCTAAGAAACGATGTAGAGAAGTAGTTGTTTCATGAGTTGTATGACGGCATTTCGTAAATAGTCGTGTTTGACGTAGAAGACATAGGTAAACACCGCCTTTAAATGAGCTAATGAACTGTCAAGCTCCAAGCGGAGGATCCAGTGAACTTGGGTTAGTTTCAACTGTCACCTGCCGCAGAATAATGAGATAGCTCGTCCTCGAGCTGTAACAAATAGAAAGTAGAGTAGGAGATGTGTACATGTGAGAAGTGGCTTTGCGACGACTCTCAAATGTGAGATGAGGCTAATGGCTGTATTCTGGTACGTTCGTATAGGTTGTCAGACAGAACAAAAAGAAAGTAGAGTGGGCGTCTGTTGATCGTTATTACATAAGTGAGTTCAATAACAAAATACACAACAGTAAAATGTGCGATTATACTGTCGTAATAAAATGATCTCTTGAAGGTACAATTCTAATTTTCGGGATTGATAGAATAACAATGTTATAAATTTATCATGTTAACATTTTGACAATGAAGTAGGCGAAAAGAAATTTCGTGTACAACAGAATCTTATGTAATGTTTATAAAATACAAGCGAGTAGGTCATATGTTGAATTATTGCACAGCACACAAGGTTGCGTTCAACATATGGGCGTAATTTGGAAAGTGTGAGTGCTTGGTTTTTAAGAGGATTTTTTTTGAGTTTCTTTGAAACGCCTGTTCAAAGAAATCATGTGGTAGGTGCAACGCATAGGAGCGGCGGTATGCAGAAGGAAAGTGAAACTTACGGTAGAGAATTTTCAACAACTATTAATGGTAGTTGTCGCTTTTTTTTAATTCTCTTGCTGGAAAGGGTGAGTGCTGAAAGGTTTACGTTTCAAGTGAAGACGGTGTGATCGTCGTAAGTTGTATTTTGAGTCATCTGATGTTTCTTTTTGGATATTTGTTGGTGAATGTAGTATTTGTTTAGAGGTGGAAACATTAGCGGACGAAGAACGAGGAAAATAAATTTTTAATCCATTAATATGAACAAGTTGTCGTTCCTGACGACCGATCAGATTGATGATGGTGACATTAGGACGAGAAATTTGTTCAACTTTGAAAGGGCCTTTCCATTGGTGGGTGAATTTGGGACAAACGGTATCGTCACGTAGTAGGACAAGATCTCCAATGGAAACGTCCTTAAAGAAAACTTTGTTGTGAAAGTCGTAACCTGATTTATATTTTGCTGTTTGTTTGGCAATTTGGTCTCCGACTTCGATGATTGTGGTTTGTAGGGCAGTGCTGAATTGGTCTGCAAAACTATCGGTGGCGTAAGATATGGTGGTTGGCAGTTGGTGGACGATATCACTCCAAGTGATTGGATGTCTTCCATATGCAACGAAAAATGGGCTGTATCCTGTAGTGTCATTTATGGTGGTGTTATAAGCAAAGACGATAGGTTGGAGAAAGTCTGACCACAGATCTTTAGCATCTGAACAATATGCGGTGAGAGAATCTGTGATTACTTTTACCATTCTTTCGACTTGCCCATTTGCTTTGTGGTTGTCGCTTGTTGTTAATTTGTTAGATATTCCTAAGATCTTGTTAATCTGTGAAAATACCTCGCTTGTATAATTAGAACCACGGTCAGATACTATTTCGTTAGGAATTCCATGCTTGCCTATGACATCGTTGATTAGTGCTTTCACAACAATATCTGTTGTTTGGTTAGGAATTGGAGTGCAGATTGCTAGTTTGCTAAATGCCCAGACTGTTGTAGAAATGAATCTGTTTCCATTAATACATTGAGAAAGAGGTCCAATGATATCCGTGTGGATACGTTCGAAAGGTCGTAAAGGAATTGGGAAGGTTCCTAATTATTCGCGTATAATGTGACCTGAAGGGGTTTTGATTTTCTGGTAGATTGGACAACTACGTACAAATTTGGTGATTGAGTTCCACATTTGTGGCCAAAAATATTTTGCTGAGATTGATTTATACGTTTTTCTAATTCCAAAATGGGATCCAATAAATTGATTTTCGTGAAAAGTATGAATGATTTTAGTTTGTAAATTTAGGTCAGGAATGATTAGTTGAGGTGTTGCATTGGATGTGTAATATAAGCAATTGTTGAAAAGGGAATATTTATCCAATTTGTTCTGAAATTTGTTGGGGGGGGGGGGGGGGTTCTTCCTTTGAGAATTTGAATTAAGTCATTATATTTAGAAAGGGCTTGGGATTGTTGTATTTCCTCAAGGGAAGGGAACGAATTCAGCTGCACGGAATTCGTTTGTGTTACTGGATATCGGCTAAGAAAATCACATAGAGTGTTGTGTTTTCCTGCACGATATTCAATTTTAATATCGTACGCCTGCATTGTTATTTGGTATTTAGCAAGGCGTCCTACAAGGTCTGATCGATGCATTAAGGATTTTTATGGAGCATGATCGGTAACTAGAGTGATTTTTGCGTCAGCTATGTATGGGTAAAAGTGCTTGAGAGCGAATACTATAGCTAGTGCTTCAAGTTCAATCACTGCATAGTTTTTCTCATATTTTATGAGTGGGCGGCTGCAATATGCAATTGGGTGTTCTTTGCAAGTGTCGCGACTAACTTGCAAAAGACATACGCCTATACCGATGGTAGATGCGTCGGTATGAATGAGATATGGGTGTCCTAGTTTAGGTGGTACTAGAACTGGTGCTTCAACTAAAGCATTTTTTAGGGTCAAAAACGCTTGTTCCTGCTCACCTGTCCATGAGAAAGAAGCATTTTTGATTAAGAGGTCGTTGAGTGGAGTGGCGATAATGGAAAATCATGGAATAAAGAGGCGGAAATAGGATGCAGCGTCTAAAAATGATTTGACAGATTTATTGTCTGTTGGACGCGGGATATTTACGATGCTTGCAACTTTTTTCTGGGTTGGGTCGAGTGCCGTTTTCGCTAATGAGCACGCCAAGGTATTTTACTTCTGATTGGAAAAAAGAACATTTTTCCGGTGTTAGTTTCATTCCGAAGCTAGCAATGCGTTGAAAATGTTCTTCTGAATCAAAAAAAAAAATGTGGACGTATTGAATGACTAGCAATTATTATGTCATCAATGTATGCGAAACAACACGCACGCAATTCGCGGATGAGGTTGTTTGCAACTCTTTGGAATGTGCCTGGGGCACCTTTTAAACATTGGCCCATTACTGTAAACTGAAAGAGGCCTTAAAATGATGAGAACGCGGTGCGTTCTTTATGTTTGCGTTCAAGAGGAATTTGAAAGAATCCACTCTTGAAATCTAGAGCGCTGTAAATTTGTTTCCCACTAACTAGATCAATCATATCCTGAATATGTGGGATACAATAGGTTTCGTTTTTAGTTATGGCATTAATTTGACGATAATCAACTGCGAATCGCCATTGATCTTTATTGGAGCCTTTCTTAACCAAAACAATTGAAGATGCGAATTTACTTGTGCTTTGTTTTACGTCACTTTAATGAACTCTACCTGAGTTGGTCGTACGTATATTGCTATCTCTTCTTTTTCTTTTTTTTAAATAAAAAAAATCGAATGTTTGCCACGCATATTTTAATCATATTATGGTGATACTGTAAAAATAATTTTGCAGATTGTTGTTGCAAACCGAAGCAAAAAAAAGAATGTCGTCTCCAGCACCAAACAGAAGTGGTGAAACAATAGGGTGGTCCTGTGCAATAGCAAGGGACATAGAAGTGAGTGAAGTGGTTTATATTAATTATCTTCTACTCTTTTTTTAAGTGTTACTGTGTAAAAGAAAACAAGATATGTGAATGTAGGAATGATGCATATTTCGTTTTATTTTTAATAGGAAGCGTTCGAAGCACCGCTTCGAATGTTGAGGAGTGAGCGGGATAGGTTGGTAGAAGAAAGAAAAGTGTTCGAAGACCTATTCAATGAATCGGAAAGAAAAAATCGTGCTCTAGGAGTGTTGAGTTGATGTTAGCAAAATAAAAGTTATTTATATGTTAATTCTTTCTCCTTGTTTTTTTTTTCAGCAGCTAATGTGTGTAGCGGACGACCTACATGCACTACGGCGAATTATGCCGTTAGCAGCGAGAGAAGTGAGGTTCAGTCGGGTCAGCGACTGGACCATAATGAAGGAGGAAACCGTTCTCTCGTATTTGGTAAGAGAGGAGGTGGAAAGAACGATGATAGAAATTCAGAGGGATCGCACTGTTAAAGTAACAGTGATAATAAAGGACAAGGAGATTATGAAAAGTTGTGAGTTTGTTTGCTTTCCTGTTTAATTTTGAGTTCCCCTTTTTTTTATTATATGTTGTTATTGGGTTTTGTTTTCAGGTGTTCTAGTTAACACAAAGTTGGGGGATTATAAATGTTGGGCAAAGAGAAAAGAAGACAAATCGCTGAGGTGTCCCTCTCGTTTGGTGGACTATGGCTAACCAACCATGGTGAAAGGGCGGACGTGCCCAGTGATCTGAGGAAGATGTTCCTCAGAAGTACGATAAAAGCGGCAATATTCGGCGGGTTCTCCAATGTTCGAGGACTACGCGCAGAACTGGATGAGAAGGGCTGTCTGTGCCCAACTTGACATGCTGTGATGCATCAAAACCTGTTCCTTTTTATTCCCTTTTTTTCGTTCTGTATTTGCTATGTGTGTGATGAATAAAATTTGTTGACAAATAGTGTGCTGTTTGCATCGTATATATTGGGAGGTACGGTGGTGTATCAAGTAGTGAGTTATCTCTTTAAGAGAAAGTACCTACATGTAGTTACATCATTTATCGCGCGCGTCTATTTGGGTCAGCAGCGTCTATTCTGATGCGGAGACGAAACTTGAGTGGCTGTTGCTGTCTCATGTTTGATTAATTACTGGTGCTTCTAAGGTCAAAACAAGAGCAGCTGCACGTTCGTACGAATTAATTTTGGTTGTACTTCTGTTGTACATTGAAGGCTGCTGCACTATTGCTACCTACCCTTTAGATTTATATCCTTGCCTACTGTAATAAGTGTGATTTTCGCGGAGCAACCTAGTGTGTAAGGTTGGCGCGGAGAGATTAGCCGATTCTAATGCGTCTTCAATCTCTTGTTTATTGCTCTCGCAGTGCTCAAGTGCGGAGATATTTACAGGTACCGTATTTTGATTGGCCGGCCTTTTGCGAACAAGTTAAACAACCAGTTATATATAAAATATCACTAGGCTTAAGAATTTTGAAGGAACATAAATATAATTATAGTGCAAATACTAACATATATGTCTGAGATTACAGTGCAAGACATGTAATCAGTTATATGTTGTAGCACTAGGCTTATAAGCTATGTAGGAATAGGAGTAAACAATTTATGTAGCAATTTAGCGCAGCAAGGAGCAAATAATCTTGTGCAAAACTATTGAACATTAACTTTTGTAAAAAGAGCATCTCAATCTAACGTTGTTAGCGTTCACGGCAGCAATAAAAAGTACTAGTAAAAAAACGCAGGGTTCACGAACTTGTTCGCATGGACTGTTTATTTATTCTTTTTTTTCCTAGGTAATTTTTTTTCTATACATTTATATACTTCGTTTTTTTTTTGATAACATCTGATGTTTTATTATAAAATAATTAAAGGAAATACGTGTCGTTCGTTGTAGTGTCGCAGAGTGTAAAATAGATGAAGGCATGAATAGGGTAAATTTTGTTTTTGAAAATTTGTTCCCATTTAGAAAAAAAAAATTTAACTTTTTTGAATCTACCCGGGACCTTCATATCAAGATAATAGGGAGCTCTTCCTATTCTCGATTAGTATTCGGGGAGTTCAAACGTATATTATAAATATTTATTGTTACTTGTTTGAGACATCAAAAGTGGGGAGGAGGAAAGAGGGACTCGCACCAGCCGGGTGGCGTGGCCGAGGAGACGAGACTGCCGTCTCGCTGGCGGACTGCTTCTGACAACACCTGATGTCAGTAGTCAGCAGCTGCATCCCGACAAGTACCAACATCTGACACGGGTAAAGTGTTATTGGGGGGGGGGGACACTCAGTGGCGCACTTATTTCTCGAAGTAAATAATCAAATCAATCAGCCATAAGCATTAGTCCTAGAGAATCTATGACACGTAAACATAAATTACTACGAGAAAAAAGTAAGTTAGAGCTTCGAGAAATAAGGGCGCCACTAATGCCCCCTCCCCCGACCAACGACATTTTCCCTGACACTGCCATCAAAAGTGGCTACAGAAAATCATCTTCGCTTTTTCAGTCATATTACAAGGAGATCAGCAGACCGCCTTGTTCAACGAGTTCTGAGGAGTTTGCAGGGTTCAAGCTGGAAGAGGCCACCTGGCCTAAAACGGAAGATCTGGACTGAGGTGGTGAAAGAGGACCTGAGGACACTCGGCGAGGATAGGAAGTTCAGGCGAGACGTAAGGTTTGGCAAGTTATAGAATAGCGACAAATGGATTGATTCTGTGCAAACTCTCGCAGAAGATCTAGAGGGTTGCTCAGAGCTATGTTCAAGGACGACACGCCTTTGCAAAGATGCAGGTATTCGCGTCAGGCTGATAATATCAGCCCACCGGTTAAGTAAAGTAATTCAGCCAACGATGTTGTGTGCAAGACATTAGATAAACGTTAGTAGATGTTGAGTACAAATTTATATTCACAGTGAAAGAAGTACTAGAAACAAAAGGTCAGTGAAACTGTGCTGAACAGAGGATAGTAAACAGCAGGAGTGGTCATGATCTCTTCTCATTATTCAAATTCCAAACACTTGCAACACGACACGAATTTGCACAGATGGCTTTAGTTGATCGAAGGCACCTACCTTCACCAAAAAGCCCCAAGCACGGTAGAGCTAGAAGCGATCTACCGTCAAGTTACGCGACAGGCCTCGCAGCCGTCTAAGTGGATTTAGTTAGGATCAAGTTTAGATACGCAGTGTGAAAGTGTCCGTAGGTTGCACCATAAAGATGTCCAAAAAACTACTCATACACTTTCAGTTCCATTTCCTCATGCCAACCCTCTGAACCGGCGATGTCTTAGAATTCGCCACCACACCGGTCACACGATGACCAATCATTTCGACGCGAAGTGCGGAGAGGCGGGGCGCCAAACGTAGACGCTGGCGAGCACTGGACGATGAAGTATTTAATCATTGAGTGGCTTTCGAATTATTCATTCCTCGTACATTTGTATTTCAGCAATTCAGCTTTTTTTTTTCTCGCATATTTCAGCAATTCTTCAGATTTTGCTTCGTAATTGTTCTGCTTGGCGTGCCTCATTTGTATATCCAGGAATTTTGTGTTGTTTTCAGAATCCTCTTTTGAGAAAGTACTCGTATCTAAACTTACACCCGGCTGCGGCAAGCTCCGCCCCTTGGACCAATGCTAGCGCGCCACGAAATTCAAAATGGTACCCAAAGTAACTACTTCCTCTGTTGCTTCAGAGGAATAAACTCGGAGAAAGGTAGAAAATGAGTGCCTTACAGTTTTTCACGTACTCCTACCTCAAAAAAAAAAACAAAAAACGAAGAGAATATCACAGTAAGCCTTAATCCAAGAATGAAAGGATCTCCGGATTTCAAACTGAGTATGGGATGAAGGTGGAACTTAGGCTTTTCTATCTTCATCTTGCAGCTGAGAAAAATTACTTCAAGTAACTGTATAGCTTACATCTTTTCTTCTTCCTCTGTCCAGTTTTCTTCTCGTTGTTCCATATGTTCTTGCATTGATCTCCTTATTTATTACTATCACTTATTTAATTTGAGTTTTCATTTTCTTCCTCGTTTATTACATCCCTGTTTTAATTGATTAGTTTTCTTTCCATTCCATTTGTTTTTTATAGGCGGACTTCTTTCAACATAATTAAATTCACCGCCGTTTTCATTTGATTCGCACAGTTTATCAAGCATTGACACAGTACCTGGACACCCGCTCTTAGCCTCGCCAATGTTTTAGCTTTAGTAACAGGAGAAGAAACGACGTTATGTTACATTATGTAATAGCATCACAAGAGCCGAAGTGCCTCAGTAGTTTTGATTTGGTTCTAAGTTTTTTTGAGCAGGGGTTTGAGGTTGGGAAGTGGTAAAATTCGGTAACACAAATGAGTACTCATGCCTTCGCACAGACAAAAAACGGAAATTAAATCAAACTTTAAGATCCAATGTTCAGGGAAGTATTCATTGTCGGCAAATTTCATTTACTTCTTGGAAAGCGCTAGACCTAACTTTGAATTGAAGGGAGTTTGATTTCCCTTTCTGTCTCCAAAATTGGTTGGATAGTAGCAGAAAACTGCTCTTTCAAAGAAAAAATCTTGGAAGCAAGACATAGACAAAAAGACCACAGACACCAAAAACAAAGGGGATTGAAAATATCTACAAGCTGAAACTTCATGTAAAGTCTGAAAACGCAGTTTTCAGACTTTACAAGAAGGTTTGTTATACAAAAAAGGTTTGTTTACATGAAGGTTTGTTTTACAAAAAAGGTTTACATGAAGGTTTGTTTTACAAAAGAAGTTTATTTCATTTGTTTCATGGAATGAAATCATTTAAAGTATTCTTTTCTTGCATTAGTGCTTCCGCCGTATGCAAATCTTTTTTAGTTCCTGTCCCATTCAAGTTTGAAAAAAGTAGTATTGTTACTGAAATGACCAATTTTTCGACCCGATGCTGAGGATTTCCCCTTCTGCTTATCATAGGTGTTGCAGGCGCTAACAACTGTTAGAAGAGGGGTTGCAACCAAACGGTACAAATGGGGCGGAAGCTGTACCTGCTAACACCACGTGATAGAAAAGTTCTGAAAAGAAATAAAGTAAAATGAAATCGCCGAAACGAAATCTGCGCCGCTATTGTGCTTCATTGGCTTGTCTACATTTGCGCTCGAAGACGTACGTGCGAGTTGACAATCAGTGGACCGCTGACACTGTCTTTTTCTCTTTCTCTCTCTCTTTCTCCCTCTTTCTCTTGCTGGTGGGTGCGGCGTTTGCTTCGACCTTAGAGGCAAACGTTCCTCATTTCTTGCTCTCTTCTTCCTTTCGTTGTTGTTTGGCTTGTATGAGGCATAACGTAGCCATAGCGGAACTTATTGGAACTTATGTGTGGTGAAGCGGAGGAGGACCATATGTGGTGTCAGGATTCCATCAGATTCGGCGAGATGGACGCCATATGAGTGTGCAGCGAAAGAAAAAACCCCATACATTCCATGATGGAGCCATTTCTCCGTGCGTCCGCGTGACGATAAAGTGTGTTTTTTTCATTGAATTGTCGCATATCGCTGGTGTTGCTCTTGTTCTCTTGCGGAACAGTCACCTGAAGATTGATGGTGGGTGTCTGGTAATACTACGATCGACTGGAAATATTGCAATATTTATCTCCTGCTATATGAAATGTCAAATTTGGCTCATCCAATGTGAATTCTCACGAACACTCAAAGATTAAAGGGATCTAAAAATTAAGTAGTTGAATGATTGTTTGTTGATCACGGCCTTTCACCGTACATTACACGGTGGAATTTCAGTTATAGCCAGCGATTAAAGTTGCGACAAAGATGTGAGATTTGAACAGATGGATGAGACAACGCTTTCAACAGTGCTGTAGTGACTGGTGATGAGGAACGAGTCAAAACGGGGAAGACGCGCAGGGTTGCTCTAAGGCGATGGTTTTCTTCCTCCATTTGTATTTCAAGATTACGACTGGAGCTTCACTCTTAGGAGTAGGCGACGATGCTGATTACCGATATGCGTAGCTTGTACACGATATCCTCCAGCAAAGATCGTTCTTGTCAAATTTTTGCGCTTCAGCTGCGAGTCTACCGCATAGAGTTTGCAGAATGCAACGATTGCTTCACATGTATTCTCCGCCAGCATTCTTGAGTATTTGTCCTTACAAAAAGTGAGAGGAAAACAGAGTTAATGTTTTTGAACTCTCCCTTGCTATTTATTCTGATAATTTTGACATCAGCACGAGTCCCCTGCCTCTTGCTCATGTTAGCATCTTTATTTTTCACACACATACTAATATAATAGAGAGGGTAGCGTATCACGATTTTGGTTTTTTTTTTTTTGCGGAACACATAGCGAAAGCGTAGAGCTTGGGTAGTAGATTGCGGAACACAACGTGGTTCCGCCCATCCTTCCCTAATCGTTGTCAAAAACGGCTTAGAAGGTGCCGCTTTCTACGACGATTTCAGTTGTAACGTGCACTCCTTGTGTACGCACCGCATCCAAGTGAGAGCGGTTGAAGATCAATTATGTCTTTTCAACAACCTATTTGAGTAAAAGCAATTAATAAGCTGTTGAGGGGACCGGAGCGTGTACAAGATTGCGTGTTCTAACGTAACTGGTAGGAACTAAAGCGGTTCCCACGTGGTTTTTCTAACCACGACTTGGGAAAGATGAGCCGAGTTACGCTGGGTTCCGGAATCTACTATCCAATCTGTACGCCCTCGCTGTGAGTTTTCCACTACGTGAAAGTCGTGAAACCCTAACTTGGAATATCAAGCAGAAAAGGGTGTTTCTGTAGATTACCTTAGAAAGTTTTCCACTACGTGGAATAGAAAGTACGTAAGTTTCTTGGCAAATGCAGAAATTGTGATCAGTGTTGTTAAGTGTGAAAAAGAAAAGTTTAGCAAAGATAGGCCAATATCAATAATGTGGCTGGCTATATGGCTAAGCCTTAACCTTTCACGACATTCCACGATATCCACAATCAAACATCTCCGTCCTCGCAGCATCACACGATCTCTAAGTTGTAGATTTGCAGCGAAAGCGCAGGAAATTCATGAAATTGATCACTGCTAGAAGATATCTGCTCTCGGACTGAGCATATCCATGATCGGCGTTGTCGATTACCCCTAGGACCCAAGTACCGTCGAATTCCGTAGGATACAAAAAGGAAAACCCTTTCATTGGCTAGAGCAATGTTCACCGTCTTTCTCTTTGTTTCTCTTTTCGTCACTACTCACTACAGCACTGTTGCTTCGTCTCTTCCTTAATACGCGGTCAAATCCTAAGCCGACCTAGAGAAGTTTTACAGAGAGCATAATACCTTCTACAAGGTCATTCTTAGTGATTTCAAAGCATAAATTGGCCTCAGAAAATACGTGAAGAACAAGATCAAGCATGGTGATGAGACACGACCCTCTCGAATACGACCCCCTCCTCCCCCGATACCTTGTGTCTTACGCCTGCGCACTAAGGGCACATTGTCATATTCGAGTACGGTATCATGGCCAATTTAAAACCGACCATTTTCCATGCACTCAAGAGATGCAAATTTGGAACGACTAGAAAATGAAGAATTTAATTCCACGAAGTGTACAACAGTTTAAAAGTAAATTTAAGGAAATTTAATAACCAAAAAAAGCTTAGATTCTGTTCGCACTGTTAGGCCTAGGAGATCGCCAATAACTTCGTCAAAAGAGGACCAAAAGAAAAAGTTAACTCTGTCCCATCAAAATTCCAAGAAAATTGGAAAAGGTTTTCGCTTCAGTTGAGTCGAAAGCGGTCATGGACGTATTGGACAACCAGGCCGTTCCTACTGGATACACAGAGATTCCTCATGGGTTACATAACAATTTCGCGACCACAATTTCCCCATTTTACAGTAATTTCACAATCGACGTGAGGAGAGGGGTTCGTCAGGGTGACACAGTCCACTTAAAATATTCGGCGCCACTCTCGAGAACGCATTACGAGGATTAGAACGGGACAACAAGGGAGCGAAATTTGATGACGGGCATTTACACCATTCTCTTGTAGCTGGCGGCATCCTTTTAATAACTTCAAGCATTAGTCAGGCGTAACGAATGTTGGTCGTCGACGGAATTCGATGAAACGTCTGGAATATTCGGTGTCCTGCTGAACCTCTGCAGGAAAGGTTTTCTGCCCTATGCAACGCTCAACGGAACGAATATATCCGAATGCTCCAGCTATGTACGCCTGAGTAGTGAAATTAACATATTATACGACCTGATTTTCGAGCAGGAAAAGAGCGACATCGGGAGCATAGAAGAACATCGAGGAAAGAACCAAGGACATCCGGCACCGTCCTTATCTATCCAACACCATTATTCTTACTACTCTGACCCATGCTCCGGAAGAGACGGGGTTTGGGAAGCAGGAGGAAAATGAGGAGAAAACCAGGAGGTCAACGTTGTTGGAGCTAAGAGCCAAGAGGGTGATGCTAGGAGTATACCGCTTCACGCAACTGAAAGAAATGATTCCAAGCTCAGTCCTACGTCAATAATCGGAAATCGACGACGCTGCCAAATATGCAAAGGAGGTCAAACTAGGTGGCGCGGACACATGATGCGTCTTAACGACAGTCGCTGGACTAGAAAGAGCTATGAACGACTGGATACCATGCGATATCAAACACACTGGAGGAAGACCATTGACCTGGTGGTCAGGCCTCTTCACGAAGTCCTTTCAAGGAAAGTACAGTGTTCTTCAAGACCCTCGCGAGGAGGGAAGCCACTGCACAACTCTTGGGCGTGGCCGGAACAAATGGATGTACTAGTGACGCCGCTTGAACAAATTGACGAACAACGGGGGCACAGGTGACAGATGATTTCATTTTGATCTTTGAGCGTCTGTGGGAATTCGCTTCGAAAGGGCAAGTGGACAATTTTGTTCTTTGTATAGTAGTGGAACCTTTTCTGATTCTGATAGGAGCCTTCCAAACCTTCGCATATATTGCTCATTTCATTGCCTTTCCAGGTCTATTCCGGTGACAAGAAGGGGGGTCTGTTTCGGTTTCGCGACGGGTGACGTCGTCAGCAGAATTGCAGTTGGCACTTTTTAGCGTTTTTGACCACCGATTATGCTTTCCGGTTCGACTGTCGCGCTTTATAATCACCAAATTGAATTGTCCGGAATTGACACTTTCTCCTATTTCAGCTTGAAAGCTGCGCCGCAAACTCTTTTCGCAGGTTCTGTTAGCATCGGTCTGAAAGGACAGAGCTTCTCACATCCGGTTTCGACTTTAGATACGAACTTGTGGACCTTTGTAGGCTTGTCCGTAGTTCGCTTCATTCTTTTATAAGTAATTTGAATAAAGTTATTGTTGTTCTTTTTTTTTTTGAAATTAAGGAAATAATGTTTTGGAAGTTCGCACTTTCAGGGTCCGGAATTGACATTTTCTTCTATCACAGCTCAACTCCGAGAGTGGTTCAAAGGGCTTGCTAATGTCGCCAATTTTTCAACCAGGTTTGAAATTTACAGCGTTTCACGCAAATAACACCACATTTTTGAGCTTCCTTAGTTATTCTTGTAGAGTGTGGACGGTTTCTGCCCACCCTAATCAAGATGGGATAATGGAACTTCTACTATGCACTTACTTCATTTGAGATTTCATTAGGGTGTCGCCGCGTTTGTGGCGTCGTTAGGAAACAAAATCCCACTGCTGTAGCTGCTATCAAATTCGCCCCTAAATTCAACCTTAGGTGAAGGCCACCTATATTAGTATCTTCACTTTTAAGCGAAATCCAGCAAACAGCTGCACAATCGGTCAAAAAGTATTGGTTTTTTTGCTGTGTTTCAAATTTGCAAGGAGCATTTCGCATCCAAAACGCCGCAGACGCTGTATTAGGAACGCAGCTTGAAGGTCATATGTATCTGATCCCGCTATCTGATTGTTACCATGTGCATTTTTAATTATTTTATATTATTCGGGTACATTATGTTACACATGCGTTGTGTGCTGGATTACATCTGAGCACATCTTATGGTGCGAGAAAACTTGTGCACCGTGTCTCTTGTGAAGAAGAGTGAAAGTTTGCCGCAACTGAGTTTCATGTCGTTATTTTTCACCCTTATCAAACTCCCTGTACTATTTAAATGGTTGATGTGAATACAGATTTTCGAATCTATTCTGTTAAGGAGTATTTCTTGTCTAAATTCGAATAGGCATTTGCCTCTTGACGCGCATACCATTTCTGCATGTTGTATGCTGAAGTGAACACAGAGACTACTATTAAAGGCATCACCCCGCGAATTTGGGGTGGTACGGGTTTAAGGCGGGTAGTGCCTATACGGGGTCATAGATTGTGGGGAGTAGGGTGACTCCGTTCATCTCTCCCTGTATCAGTGTAAACGAACGACCCCAGAACGCTGTTTCTTACGACGGCTTCTGTTGCAATGCGCAACCGTTGCGCCCCGCCCTTTCTGCGATTCGTCCAGTTGGGTTTTCGACGAATCGCAGGCGGGAAGGCAAGGGTGACGCGCTGCAATAGAGGACGTCACAAGAAACATCGTTCGGGGTCGTCCGTTTACGCTGATACAGGTAGAGATGAACAGAATTAACCTCTTCTTTTCACGTTTACTTTCACGTTGAACTCATCAGTTTCTATGTTATATTTAACACCTAAGAATTTGATATCATCAGAAGATGATCTGTCTTTCTCATGGATTCCTTCATTTACTATCTGAGAGTTTTACACATATTCTCGTAGGTTCACACCATTTTTTTTTTTCAAAAGATCTTTGGATTCGACATACGTCTTCAAAGCTTCCTTACACCTGTCAATAAAATGTTATGAACATAAATGCTTCTTACTATTTCATTTGAAAGTGGGGTGCTATATCATTTGATGCCAGATTCAAACAAAATTGTGTCATGGAGTAATTTTACATGACGTCTTTGTACACAAATGTTCATAACAAACAGGCGTTACTAGCGTTATCTGAAATGCTAGACAGACACGGCCGTAGTATAGAGACATTTGGCCTGATCAAACAACAAATAATGATCCTGATCAACGAATGCCTCCAGTGCAACATTTTTAAATGGTCAGGAATAGGAATAATATGGAAATAGAATTCTCGCAAATAAGAAGACTTGCTATAGGCCAAAGGCTTGCTCCAGTTCTTACCATTTGCTTTATGAGCAGAATAGAACAACCAGTGATAGAACGTCTTCTACAGATGCGTTATATCGATGATTGCTTTATTGCAACATCAACACAATCTGAAATAGGCGATTGCTTTAGAATTTTGAATGAACAATCGCAGTACATAAAACTCACTCGAGAACAACCAGAAGATGGTTGGCTGCTTTATTTAAATGCGCAAATAAAACTGCATCATGTCATTGCAAGTGTAAAAGCTGAAAGCAAGGAAAGCTCGAAAAACATGCTGATAAACGCAACGTCAGCTCATCCTATCGCCATGAAAAAGGCAATTATCCGAAATATGGTCAAACAGCAACAGCAGTGTGCACAGGGGATAGAGAACGGGAGGAATCATTAGAACTAGCCACAAGCATAGCTAGTTCAAACGGTTACACGAGATCAAAATCTAACACCCAATCTCGAACTGCAAACAAGATAGTGAGAATCCCTCCTGAAAGTAGACTTCCTTTGTGCATCCCCTTCGTCCCTGACTCCTTAACTGCTGCTATACACCGAACTCTTTTGCGAGTACAGTTGCAAGATGATGCTGTATCGGTGAACATCCCGAACGACAACACCAAGCGACAGTTAGTTCGCAACAGATTCTACGATAGACAATGTGTGTCAGAGTGTTGCGTTGTTTGTCCATTCCCTAAGACTGGATATTGCACGAAAATCGGAGTCATCCACCAAATAGAATGTCTAACGTGCAACGCTATTTAAATTGGAGAGACTGGAAAGATGCTGAAACTGCGTCTCAGGAACTTTTGGTTGGTAAAAGGTGTGGGAGTTCGATAATACCGTTAGGGAGGCACAAAAATGAGAAGCATGATGGAAATGAGTTTGAAGTAAAGTTTACGATATTAGCGCACGAGAAAGAAATGTCTGCTAGGAAGGCATTGGAAGCATTTTGGATTTCCGTTGGGAATCCAGCCATGAATAACAAAAATGAGTGCTTATCAATTACCAATGACTTCTTGCCGTTCGTAACACTCTGTGAACTATAAGATTGCCCCACATGCAGTTCCTTAACGTTATCCAGACATCAGTACTTAAGGATAGTGCACAGTGCGTAGATCTCATTCGCCTTGGCGACAATCTTTAAGAGCGCGATGGTTCACCAGCCCCGCTAGTCGGTGAGACTGATCAGTTTGTTTTCCTTTTGAAAGTCTTTCGCGGTGAACTTAGAACAATATCGATGCTTAGCAAGGAGGGAGGAGTGTGATGGGGTATGCATGGCATCGAAGACCTCGAACCATCTTCAGGTCTGTGATAAAGACGAAGTTGTCGAAATGTCAGACAAATAGTAAAGTTTTACCTAAACCTCGTTGGCATAACAAGAAAACATAATTACATTCGATGATAGTTTACCTCTTTGTTTCGAGAATGCATCAAATACGATTCTGAGAGGTTTGGTTTTTGAAGGTTTCCACACTTCAGAGTGTAACATATAATAGACGCCAGCGGCGTTTTTGTTTGGTTCATGTACCTCTCCTATTCTGGAATCTTTGAGGTAATCATTCAATATTTTGCTGTTTCACGACCTTCGCTCTTTGTTGGAGGCCAGCTTTTTTTGTAAGGTCTTGAGCCTACGGTATGCCATCGCGTAGTTGGCGGATTTATCGATTACATTGTCCTTAGGAAGAAAGGCTGCAGTCACAACACTGTCCTTAAATGACATAGTTTTCGAGTATTCTTCGAAATATTCAAATGTCTTTTCGTCATTTGAAAGTTCATTGGTAGAAATTATTATTCTTCCAATTCGAAAATCTTCTGAAGTACATTCGCTTCACCTGGCTCCTGAACGAGCGTAAGACTATGAGCAATCTCTTCGCCTACTTAGATTTACTGCGCTTTTACTGCGACCATGAAGAGTTGGACCTACTAATGTTCTGGCAACATATAGTCTCGATGGTAGCCTTGTTTTAGTGCTGCTCATGGCAGATTCGTAAGATTCGTAGTAGTAATCTAATCCAATTAGAATTTGTGGATTTTGGTGTTCATCCCTCACTGTTGGATTGGAGAAACAAATTTCGTTATCTTGAAAAAAGTGCTTATCTTGTTCTAAAAGATATGCTGAACGAAAACCGTTAGTTGTCACGGGTATTGTTTGAACGGTTAAATGAGACACTTTTTCAGAAACTAGAGATTTTCTATGGAACAAAGAACGTTTTGAATTTCTCATTGTGGTCAACAATGCCAGACATGGTGCATATTTCTGTTTTTTTTTTTTGTTTTAGGAGTCTAGATTCCTCTGCCGTACGTTCGTTTATTATAGTTCTCTGTGCACCAATATCAAAAATTATTAGATCTTGCTCATATTGGCCTGTTTTGTTAATCTACATACTTGCCTCGGCAGTCATGAGCACTACTTGGCCTTTCATGGTACTGTCGTTAGAGTTAGCTTTCACGGAAGAATCACTTTGAACCGGATCTTCGGTGGAGTCTTTTGTTGTTTGTTGCTGCATTGTTGCCAAGGAAGAAATCTGACCATCGGGTCGGTGGTCTTCCTGTAGTGCGCTTAATATCGCGGGGGAACCAGTCGCTCACGGTTCTGGTCCAACGGTTGTCGTTAGAGCGCATCACGTGTCCGGCCCATCTTATTTTACTTTCCTTTTCAAACGCCGGGGCGTCTCTAATCTTCAATCGCTGACGTAAGATAAAACTTACTTTTTTTTTAAACCGTCTTTCCCTTGTGTGAAGCGGGATATTTCTAGCATCACTCTTTCGATTGCGCATTCAATGACGCTCATCGCATTTTTTCCTGCATGGGAAGTGCCAAGGTTTGTAAAGCATATGTCAAAGTAGGAAGTGCGGTGGTGTTGAGGTGAGCGCGGAGCCGGGAGTTCTTGTTCTTCTTTGCTACATCGTCGATGCTCTTATGCGCTCCCCAAGCCGCTCGTCTCCTCTTGCCCAGCTTGGGGGTCAGGTCATTCATCATGTTCAATTCCCGACCTAGATAAACGTAGTTGGTGCATTCGGATAAGTTCGTTCCGTTGAGAGTGAATGGAGCATACGAGACCCTTCCGTTACGCGTGAACATCTTCTTTTGTAGATTCAGCTGAATGTCTCGTGGAATTCGGTCAGAACTCGTTCGGCTGATTGCGGAATCAAATTTGGCTGATGATAAATATTATCAGAACGATGTCATCAGCAAAGCGCAAATGGTGTAGCTGCCGAACGTCAACCTTTACTCCCATGTAGTCCCATTCCTATCCGCGTATGGCGTTCACAAGAGTGGCACTGATTATTCGAGTTGGGATTGTGTCACTGTGTCGAACCCCTCTCTTGACGTCGATTGTGACATCATCGTGAAATGAGAGAATATAGGTCGTGAAGTTGCTGTATAGCTCACGACGTGCTTTTATGCAATGGGAGACCTTGGTTGTCCAAGGTCTCCATGACCGCTTTATTCTCAAATGAGTCAAATTTTTTCTTTAATTCGACAAAGGTGAATCGAGGACCTTCTTCAAGCCGTTAAAAGTAAGACACAGCGGCATCTTGTACTTTCGCGGTACCTCGATGAGTTTCGAAACAGTATGAATGTGGTCACTTGTGCTGAATCCTTCTCGAAACCCTGTTTACTCGCATGGATGTCCTGCGGCTAACACTTTTTCAATCCTGCTAAGGATCTTTTTTGTGAAGAACTAGTAGATGACGGATAGTAAGCAGATTGGGCGATAGTTGCCAATGTCACGTGGATCTAACTTCTTATACAACGACGCGGTCTTGCTAATCTTCCACTGTCTAGGAACCTTGTATTCTGACAGGTAACGTGTAAGAGTGAGTCGCCAGAGTGTTGATGAGTACTGACGGAAGGTTCTTCAAGTGTTCTGGTCCTACTCCGTCGGGACAGGGTGCCGTACGATTTCTTACCGACATGATAGCATGTCGTACTTTGGATGGGAGAACCTCTGGAATGACATGTCCGTCTTCCCTCAGTTGGTGAGGAGGCAAGTGGACATGGCTGTCGAAAAGATCTGAGTAGAAGTCGTGAATGACAATAAACAATGGAAAACCAGTAAAACGGCGCTACTGTATAAGAAGGGAGACCCACAAGACGTCGGCAACTATCGCCCAATCTGCTTACTTTCTGTCATCTACAAACTCTTCACAAGAGTAATCCTAAACAGGATAGAAAGAACATTAGATGAGCCAAGGGACAGCCAAGAGAGCAAGCAGAGTTTCGAAAAGGGTTCAGTACGATTGTCTACATACGCGCGCTATCGCAACTCATAGAAATATCGCGAGACCAAAATTCACTCTACAATGATGTCATAATCGACGGGAAGAGAGGGGTTTGTCAGGGTGACGCAATTTCACCCAAAATATTCAGTGGCACTCTCGAGAACGCGATGCGAAGATTGGAATAGGATGACATGGCACTGAAAGTTGACGGCCGGCATTTACACCATCTTCGTTTCGCTGATGACATCGTTCTTATAACAGGAAGCATCGTCCAGGCAGAACGAGTGTTGACCGAATTTGTTGAAACGTGCAAAAAGACCGGTCTTCGGCTGGACCTAGACAAAACTATGCTTATGAAGAACGGATGGGTTTCTGATGGCCCATTCACGCTCAACGGAAAGAACATATCCGAGTGGTCCAGCTATGTATATCTAGGGCGGGAAATCAGCGTGATGAACGACTTGACCTCCGAGCTGGGCAGAAGGAAACGAGCGGTTTGGGGACCATTCAAGAGCATTGAGGATCTAGTGAAGAGGACCAAGATCATCCGGCTTCATGCTCTCCTATTTAACACCACCGTTTTTCCTGCTTTGACCTACGCTTCACAAATGTTGGCGTTTCGCAAGCAGGAGGAAAATACGATCAGCGTCATAGAACATGGAATTGAAAGAATGGTGTTAGGAGTAAGCGGCTTTACGCAAGTGAAAGAAGGGATTTGAAGTTCACTCCTACGTCACCGATCGAAGATTAGAGACGCTGCCGCACATGCTAACGAAAGCAAAATTGGAGGGCTGGAGACGTGATGCGTTTCAACGACAATCGTTGGGCCAGAGCAGTAAGTGATTGGATGCCATGCGACATCAAATACACCCGCCGACTCGATGGTCAAACCTCCTCACGAAGTCCTTCAAAGAAAAGTACGACGCTCTTCGAGTTCCTGGCGAGAAGAGATGCCACTGGGCAAAACTTGCGCGCGATGGGGATAAATGGGAGTCTTACTGGTGCCCGCTCGAGCGAATCGATGAACAACGTAAGCACAGGTGATACAGGTGTTTTATTATTATTATTATTATTATTATTATTATTATTATTATTATTATTATTATTATTATTATTCATCGGGCACAGTATTACTCTTTTCGACGAATGCTCAAGGTTCAACTTCGTTGTCACAAAGCAGTTAATTCGCAATAAAAAGTACGAGCACTACTGTCCAAAGCCAAACTATGCCCATTCGGTAAGGAATGCGATTGTATTTTGTATTTGTATTAAAGAACATTCAAATGGGATGAGACAATCGAATTCAACAATTCCTCTCGGAGCTCGTCGTAGACAGTATCTTGAAAATGCTACTTTCTGTATTGCAACCACGATACAGTCATTGGAACCCAAAATTGTGGCTCGTAGAACTTTGGTAGTTCTTTCATAAAAGCTGAATGTCCAAAAATCAATAATCAGAAAGAGTGAGACCAACAATCTGGCTCTGTATCAAGACCTTTGCGGGCTTCGGCCTATAAGGTCATATGTTGGTCGCATTTTGATTAGTATTGGATCCGAGAGCGATCCTATCACACTGTGGTCCGATAATATCAGGGCAACACGGCTGCTTTGGTAAACCCAACGATTTTGGCTCTTTTCGTTCTTGGTTTCTGAATGTGCTATCTTATTGGATGATTACTTCATCTCGATGAGGCATTTGAGAAGATATGCCACAAATGTTGTGACTTCCCACACCCTGGCGCAGGCGACAATGTCGAAATGTTTGCCGCAATAAAGAATTGAAAATCTTGGGTTTTGCTTCGCATTAATGATCGATAAGTTTTTAAAAGTTTTTTTTTTGCAGCTTAAAAGCACTACGTTTCTAACATTTCCTAAGTACAGGAGTTCCATCACTTTTTTGAAAATCATAAAAATACATTCACATTTATGACCCGGTAAGTTGCAGTCATTATTCCAAAATTTAAGGATAATCGAACTTTCACTTTCTAAATTTTCACATACTATACATACTACGACTATACAAGTACAACTTCACAAACTTGAGGAAAAGGTTCAGAGTGCAGGAAGAAACGACATTGACTGTTGTATCATGTTTTCTCGCGAAAATCCAATTGTAGAGAAGGCCGAATAAAACCAACCTTATTGTGTAGTGGCTGATACAAAAATCAGGTTGGGAAATAGGTGCTGGCTTCAACACTTCTAAACGTTGGTGCGCACTACGGGCAAGTGCTTCGCTTCTTGATCAGATAATCCAGATGTTGGAATAAGATCATCAAGTGTCGTAAAGATGCCCATTGCACTTCAGTCATACTGTATAAATGGGTTGCACACCTCAAAAATGATGATTCCAGTAAACACCGCGTTCATGCATGTTCTCTACAACATCAAATAATTCTGTTGCTGTAGCGTTCAGGATCTACCTTCCAAGGGCGCTTAAATTGTCTTGTCGGTCTTGTTTCCGCAGGCTCTCATTTCTGTGTTGAGCAAATTGATTCTTCAGGGAGCTACTGGCCGCTATTTTTCTGGATTTATGGCGGGATTCGGGCGTTTTCACTGCGATACTTTTGCCACCGCTCTTACGTGCTTATAGAGAGATTCTAGCTTCGCAAATTTCCTCGAACGCTGCCTTCAAGACTTACGTAATTTTCAACCTCCCGTGACTTGACGAACATTGAAGCATAAGCGCTTTCGAGTGTAGCATACCATGAAATCTCTTGCTACGATACATGTGTAACTCTAGTACTTTTTAAATTTTGAGGGAAGCGGTAATTCGAGAAGTGGTGAGAAGCAAAGCGAGCAAGAAAACACTGCCTGAAACAGTGGTCGGGTTTCTGCTGTCTAAAATTATAAAATCGGACGAGGATTGGGGTCTACCTTTGTATTTTTGGATCACAAATACGCGCAGCCTATGGACGATTTCCACGGGCAACCAACTACCTTTGTCGACTTTTCGCATTTTCGCCACCGCTGCAAATCCAGCACACGTTGGTTTTTGAATGAAAACGTGCTAGTAGGGGCATTCGAGGGTGTTAAAAACATCGTTTTATGCCGGTCGTGGATGATGTCACAGAAGCTTCTGGTTCTTATTGATTTTAACCAACTTCTGCTTCAGAGACAGTAGAAACACATTACTGGAGGTTTTTACGTGGACTGACCACGGGTCTGGCAGCCATATTGCGTTCAAGTGTGGATTTTAATTTTATAGACTCTTTTCGCAGGCTCGCTGAAGCTTCGCCAGCTGTTTCGGCGTGTTTCATTTATGCTAACTGCGAATGGCAATCATGTAGGTAATATCGATTTGATCGATGTGCTTCTTTGCCCCGCGCTGGCTTCCGAGGTCCTCTGAAACTTTTCCAGCTGAGGTTTCATTGATTTTGTTGACATTAATTTCATGTCTTTCTGGGCCTAGTGAAACATCCTGTGAAAATCTAATGAGTTGACAGCTTTAGCAACTAGCTAAGAAGTGATCATGCTCAGGCGAAGTCGATGCAGCCAGTTAACATGCGCACACCTGTAGGATCTGTTAAGATCCAGCTTCTAGGTGGTAAATTAAGAGCATGTACGACAAAGTTTTGCGCTAAAACGCCACGAGGCTTCCAAACTTCTCCGCCTTCCTTCAACAATTAAAATCACTTTTGCAATTTGTTTTGTATTTTTATGCTACATATTTTGCAAGCACCCTTCTTTCCCTCACATTTTTACTTTACTTATTCGCCCGGATAGTATTATCACCTGACAAAGTTGCTCGCGCTTTCGCCGATGTCGTCATTGAACATAAGAGTGTCCAACCTCTTTTGTCCTTATCGCTCAGAATCCATCCATTCATCACTGTTCCACAGGCTGCGAGATATGGCTTCTCGCGTGAACTGTCTATCAACACCAAATGACCCGAGTACCACAGATTGACAATGTCCGGGAGTTCAGCGCAAGCAAACGGCGTGTTCTTACCCAAAATTCCATGTTCTTTCTAGGCATTTGACATGTTTGAGTTGGGCTTTTGCAGTGTGTTGACAACATGTTCTTGCAATATTTGGATGATTTCCGCAATGTAACTGTCGAAGTGATGTGTCTCCTACTCACCTAGAGTGCATACTCAAAGGGCTGATTGCATTTAGCACAAGGAGGGCCATTGTGAGCGAATGCAGTCAGAGTCGTATACGCGGCTCCACTTTCCCACCTAATGTGGGACTTATGTTGTATTTACGAATCTGATTGTTACCTGTTCCTGGTAGCCTTGCTTTAGCTAAATGCAATCGGGCGTCTGGGTATACGGGGAGGCGGCAAAGAGGTTCCCGTAGACTTTTCCGTGAATGCCTCCGGCACGCTACGTATCGGATAGATATGTTTGTCTTAGACACTCTTCTGACCAGAGAGTCGCAGAGAATGCAGAGAACTACACAGCTACAAGGAAATATGGAAAGAATTTGTGGAATCAATTAAAAAACAATGTACTCAATAATACACTTTTTTGTGGTGGTCTACTGAGATAGAGGAGCGGGTTAGGCATAGATGTTACCTAAGGAGATCTAAAGTTCTCATCAAATAGACTTTTTTTCAAGAGGTTGGCGAAACGGAAAGTTCCTCTTTTAAGCTCCTATTTTCCATCCATGCGACCAGCTTTTTACTATTCTCTTCCTTTCCAATTTATTCGCCTGTTTCACAAGTAGCTACATTATTCGTAATTTTCACATGCAAACTACTTGGGCTTAAAAAAGCTTGGAAGTTATCGATTATCGTCGCTTACCCGTTACTTTCAAAAGTTGGAATGTTCCGTTTTCAACAAAAATTTTCCTATACGTGATTCCTATGAAACATCTTCTCCTCATATTTAACGTCAGGATTTTCTTGCTTCTACGAACTTTGAGATCGCCTTACATTGCAATATTTCTACTCTCTAAAATTTCCATCGGAAAATCCAGTGGATGCTTCTGATTTTCCAAAACAATTCAGTAGTTCGTGAATTATATCTTGTCCGGTGATGCAGCGCATGGTCAGGGTTAAATAGGCAGAGTCAACTAGTTAGGTAGCAACGGCTGTGAATCTTCACGGAATACACGCCATTGCTAATTGCTCAGGCAAAGCATGATCGGAGGCATGCTGAGAAATCCACGGGGAACACCCTTCGCCCGCACCCGCAGTATACGTGTGGGAACGTACGAGCTATATAATTCGCAATCTTCTATGTCGAATGTTCCCCAAGTATTGTAAAAGGTGCTCTTCTCCAGCACATTGCCAGAGCATATCCTGATCAGTCGAATGCTTGAGGAGGTTATGGGTTTTTTTTTGGCAAAAGCATCGGCCTCGTAACATTGGATTATCGATCGTTGTTGAATGAGCTCAAACAAGTCGCTCTGTCTGGATTAATGAACCACACCTCCATTCGCCGTTTGTTGCATTGGAGGAAACACATGTGAGAGATCGCTGCATTATCTTTATCGAAAACTACACCATCTACTGCGGCAATACAAGCGAAAAGAGGATAAGAGGCTGCGCGCTAGCAATGAGGAATAACTACAACAATCTACTGGAAAAATTTGGCTCAACTTCGTCAAGATGCGCCTTTATACGACTGCGAGATCGCAGAGGATATAAACTTTGAATCGTAAGTACCACGTACAGAAGGAAACTGCTGGTAACTATAACAACAACGCTATTTATGATGAACGCAGCACGTTGATGTTTGAAACACCTAGTCAGTAGACGGTGGTTGCCGGAATTGATGCGAATGCAAAGATGGGACTCGTGGAACAATTCGATGTGCTCAGAAAATGATACTCTCTCACGAAGCAAGCGTCGGATAATGGAAATTGTCTGTTTGACCTTTTTGAGTCGATGAACCTCATCATTATTTCCTCGTTTAAAAGGAATCATCGACCCGGCCATCAGCTAACGTGGCAAGGGACAACCCCATTAACGCCAGAAGAGCAGCGCCAACTGAAGATTTCGACTCTTAAGCTTCACATCGGTCAAATTCTGAAAAAAACATCTTTTTGTGGAACATCCGAAAATCTAGATCTGTCTGAAACGTCGCATTCGATTCCGACCACCTCAGAGTTTTTCTCAGCTCCATGGTGCTACTTCAGGAAAGTAATCGCGGAGTTCAACATAAACCAAAGCTTAACTTGGAAGATCTGAAACATGATGAATGTAAAAAGAAATTCCGCCATCGGGTGTCGATTAATATTGGATTACAAATATGGAAGAAATTGGGTGATGCCAAAACTTTGCATAAATCTGTTGACGACGCTGCAGAGAAAACGCTTTCAGTTCTAACGCCAAAAAGAAGTTCACAATGATGCTGATTCTTTCACTAAATGCATTCAGGACGCTGCAAAGAAAACGCTTCCGACGTTAACACCGGGGAATGAGTTAGCCTTTGCGTCTACGGGAACAAGAACTACGTACAATTCTGTATGTGTGACTCGCTTTACTAGTGACCTCAACTAGAAGCGTCTGAGGAATAGGCGTGAGCAGCGAAGGTGTGGGAGTACAACTTGATGCAAGCCTATACTCTATTAAGATAACAAGCTGAAGAGGGATTCTCCTTACTTCAACACTGCAAACGAAGTCGGAGAGGCAACGCTGCTTATCTGGAGGGACTGCTGCCGTATCAAGGTGATAAGACTGTTATACGTGACCCACGTTGACTTTATTTGAGAAACATCACACACATAAGGATTATAACAAAAACACGCTACAGAAAAAACACTAAAATGCATATATTTAACACATGTCATGATTACACACATTGCATGCTTTATTTGTCCTATATATTCTCGGAGCGCATAGGCATCTGTTCGTCCCGATGTTTTTCAACGAGTTCATGTTCAACTTTCAACTGACAGCTATACAGGCAACAGCTTTATGTCCAGAATTTTTAGTTACATCAGGTAATCTCCATCTCAGTGGAACGGTTTTCAAAACATCTGTATTTTCAGAAATGGATGGGTGTTTCCCATCTAACAATTCTGAACGGCAAAAAGTTCATTGTAAGAGCTGCAGACGCAGCGAAATGGCTGGAATTGCGATACGGGACTTGCGTCAGGAAGAAGTAGCACGAGAGGAGCGAAGGAGATTTTTCTTCACTCGGAAGAGAGAAAAGACAGCAAAGTTCAAAAACCGAAGTCCGAGAACACTCATTAACTCAGATCTCTTCGCTACCCTAGAAGGCTCTTGGGAAGATATTGCAATGACAACATCGACGGGGAATATGACCACGTCCTTGAAAACATTCACGACTGCACGAAGAGGTTGAGAGTTGTAAGACCACAAAGAGTCGTCTGCTTCCAGAAACTGTTGAGCTAATACGCCACCGTGGAGCTTCAGGGGCCGCAGGCAACCAGAAACTCTCGTCCGAACCACCAAGACTTTGAAGAGAACCGATAAAAGAAGACCTTCAAGAGAGAAAAGCAACAATGCTGGCTGAAGCTGCAGCGCATTCGTTATCCCCGCCAATCACAAGACGAAGGTGACTGCTCTTGGAATCCGAATGGAACAACCATTGCATCGATAAGAGGAATGGAGAAAATCATCTACGACTTCTACTCTGATCTCTTCGACACCCATGTCCACTTGCCTCCTCACCATCTGAGGGAAGACGGACGTGTCATTCCAGAGGTTCCCCATCCGAAGTACGACATGCTATCTTGTCGGTAAGAAATCGTTAGGCAGCCTTTCCTAACAGAATCAAGTCTGAGCATATAAGGATCCACCGCCACTCCTTATCAACACAGTGGCAAGGCTCTTCACTCGTTACCTTCCAGAATGCAAGGTTCCTAAACAATTTAAAACCAGCAAAACCGTGTTGTTACATAAAAAGATAGGTCCAGATGATATCGTCAATTATCGCTGAATCTGCTTGCTATCCGTCATCTACAAGCTTTTCACAAAAGTAATCTTAAACAGGATTGAAGGAACATTAGATTAAGGACAGCCATGCGAGAAAGCAGCTTTTCGAAAAAGGTTCGGCACGTTTGGCCACACATTCGCACTTCTCGAAGAGATATCCCAAGGGTGCAAGATGCTTCATCTTTCTCCTCCTCAAAGCCATCGATTCAACTTAGACAACCATTCACCGGAAGCGATCGTGGAAGCTGTCGAGAACCAAGGGTTCCCAACTAAATACATAGAGGTACTATCATCTTAGCGATGTTGCTGGCTTATCGTGATCACACTGCCATTCAATCAGTATATGGGAGTGGTCATTTGGAATTCTTTGCTTCTTTTATCCTTTTATTCGTTGAACTCCGGTGGCAATCTTACTGTCTGCAGTATGACGTGCGGCAACGCAGTCACCTGTACAATTTGCCCAACCTTGTGGAGATTCAGTGATGCGTTTTGATGGAAATATCCAGAAAAATTATTCATTTGGATCCTTTTCCAAGAAAATTTGTTAATTTGGGCCTTTTTCCAGGAATTCGTGATTTGCAAGTATACTTGGATTCATGCAGCGAGGACGTTCGTAGTCTCTTTGAGAGGGAATGTTCTATAATGCTCGAGTGCAGGTCAGTAATAATGTGTGTATGGAAAACATGCTTGATAAATAAGACATGCCTATTTTAGAACTTGCAAAAGCATTTTTCGTAGTTTCATCAACTTCTTCTCCCACAAACGAGGTTTCTGCAGATCAGAGACGTGCGAAAATAAAAATGGTATTTTTAGCAGCATGCATACAGATGTTTTATTATGTTATTTTTGTATCCATGCCGTGTTACTGACCATATTTTGCATTCAGTGGTGAAGGACGTGTTTAGCAATCAAGAAAGCTGCGCTGTATTAAGGCTTTAACTCATGAGGTGCGACTTCTCGCGCAGTGTTTTAAGAAACTTTGATATTGCATTTAGTCGTCGGCTTTGTTTTTACTGATCTTTATACTTAATTTCTTTGTTGGGTCACAGCAGATATAGTGGGCCTTGCTGGGCAACAACTACCACCTTATATATAGAACCAGAACTGCATTTCAACGCAGCTGGTTTTGTCTTCCTGTCCCGTTTTTCAACCCAAAAATAAAGTGAAAGCTTAGAATAAACACAAGCAAAGTAACTCGTGCTTGGAAAATCCAGTCAAACCACATGGGAAGTATATTATCATGAAAGTAAAAACTGAAAATTACTATCAGAGTGGAAAAAAAAATTCCATACACTTAATGATTGACAATTAAAAGAGAAAAAAGGATATAATAGTAAGTTGAAATATGAATTACATGAAATGATCACATGAAATGCAAAATATGGCTGAGGAGAAAAAACCGGAAAAACTTGTTGGAGCCGCAACGCGGAATACCATAGTATACCATGGTCCTCAACCTCTCATCTGGGACCTGGTTCTTAACTCCTTCAAGATTGCGATAGAGCAACGTAGAGGGATCCAAGGGAGAAAATATTTACTTACTCGGATACTTAGATTGCCCGAGTTCGCTGAACATGCAGGCTCCAACATCTTTTCCAATCGTTTCGTTTCCTTGCCATAGTCATCCAAGATGTTCTCAAGGTTCGTGAGTGACGTTGGCGAGATCCTTGAGCCGTATAAGGATCCATCCGGTCCATCCGTGCAGCGGAAACATCACCCCATTTCCTTGACGGCCTCCCACGAGGGCATTTAGAATCTCGTCCACTCTAGCATTCTTTTAGTCGTATTAGTTCTTTTAGGCCGGCCAATGTATGCTTTCCTTTCGATATTCATTCTTCTGGGTTGCTACGACGGGACATTCCTCTTAAAGGCATCACCCCACGAATCTGGAGTGGTACGGATTTCCAGTGGAGTATTCGTATACGGGGTCGTACATTATGGGGAGGAGGGTGATTCCGTCCATTTCTTCCTAATTGCCGTAGAAAACGGCCGCGAAAATACGGCTTCGAGTATTCTGGCGCGCTATTTTCTACAAGGAGCTCGATTGGAGCGCGCCAGCCCTGTGCATCGCCGCAACTTCCGGGCTGTTTTTTACGGCAATTAGGAAGGAATGGACGGAACCACACCCCTCTCCGTAATCTACTATCCCGTATACGAATACCCCACCTGAAATCCGCACCACCTCAGATTCGTGGTATGCTGCCTTCAAGTCGGAGCTGCGGTACCGACTTCATGCTATGTGTGCTGGTTCGTCACTTTAGAAGATATCTCTCAAGAACTGTGTGGGTAGTGGGTAGCTTCCTGGACGTGGTGTCTGCACATGTCTCTGCTGCGTAACAGAGCGTTGAAAATACTGTCCAGTCGAACAGATAGGCGCGGAGATTTTGGTTAGTCAGTTAGTCCGTGCCTTCCCTGACGAGTGCGATACTGCCAAGGCTGTTCACATCATTCTATTTAGTTCTTCCTTCAAGTATTTCTCCATATTCGTAGAACTTCAAGGGTACATGTATGGACTGTCCACTGTTTCACTGTTTGGGAACAATCAAATTGTGTTTCTTATTCCACGTCCACACCTTGATCGGCCAGCTGACAGTATTGCTTTCTTTTCTGCGCTGTCGTGTCGGCTTTCTCATAGTCGACGAAGGTTAAGACAAGGGGCACGTGGTCTACCCGGCAAACCTCTATGACCCTCGACACTGTCTGGATGTAGTCCAAACAGGTGAATCTCTGACGAAATCCAGCTCGTTTTTGAGGCTGGGTTTCATCCAGCGTCTTGGTTATGCGCCTGAGGATGATCTCAGTGAATACTTTGTACAACACGCTCAGCAAGAATATCGGGAGGTAGTTTTGAAAGTCATCTCGGTAACCTTTCTTATGAATAAGAACGGTTCGTGAGCGATTCCACTGGTCTGGGATCCTTTTTTTCTGAAGGTAGGAAATCATGTGTACCGCGCCAGGTTTCATGCTCTTGATAGCGAATCCTACTTCCGAAGGGAGAATCCGTGGACATGGTCGGGATGTGTCTGCTGCTGCGGTGGTACCACATAAGACTGAGATGTCAGGCACTCACCTAATAGAGGACCTGAAGTGTCGGATGTGAAACGAAAGTTCTATTCAAACGAATCTTCCGACACTTCATACCTGTCTTCTTCATCCCTGCAATAGTTCCTGTCGCTGCTGTTGTGGTGGTGCCACATGAGCCTATGAGGCTTGGGGGTTATAGCTTTACTGGTGCGGAAGCAGAACAGTAAAAATTAAAAGTAATGTCAGTCGCAGGACATTGTATTGCTTCCACAAGCTTTTGCATGCTGACTTTGTACTGTTTCCTACATTCCTTGGGGTAGTATCTAGCGTTCACCATTTGCCATTGGAAGGTCGTTGTTGTTCTTAAAGACGTCACCCCACGAATCTGAGGTGGTACGGATTTTAGGCGGAGTATTCGTATACGGGATCTTAGACTATGGAGAGGTGGGTGATTCCGTCCATTTCTTCCTAATTTCCGTTAAAAAAACGGCCCAGAAGATGCGGCGCCGCATAAGGCTGGCGCGCTCCAGTCGAACTCCTTGTAGAAAAAAGTGCGCCAGAACACCTGAAGCCGTATCTCCGGGCCGTTTTTTACGGAAATTAGGAAGAAATGGACGGAGTTACTCTCCTCCCCATAATCTACTATGCCGCAAACGAATACTCCACCTGAACTACGTACCACCTCAGATTCGTGGGGTGATGCCTTTAGCATGACCATTGCTCTCTCTCTCTGTCAATTTTATCATCAAGACTTTCACCGTTGTCGTTCTCTACAGACTAGCTTCTCATCTGCAATTTGAGCACGAAATGCTGTGAACAATTGTAAAGTTGTGTTATATTTTCTACATTCCTGAGGATGACATATAGATAACATTCATTCATTGAGTCATGCGAAGCATAATAAACATGTTGTTTAGAGTAAGTATGCAGTACACCTATATTCTTTTAGTATTTTCTATATATTTTTTTTCAAATGGTATATACAGGCTCATTTTTTTACTCAATTATTGTCCATAATTTTTAATTATTCATCCCATATTTGATTCTGTAGTTGCCATAATCCTTATCTGTTACGTTATATTCGATTTAGTAATTTCGATATCCCTCACTTTTTACTTTTCTTTTTCTTACTTCCTTGGAACTGCGTAGTTGCCTATCTCTCTATAGCCAAGAGATCGTCTATTAAGATAATTGTCTCGGTCACTATGAACGAAAAAGCACCGCTTCGTCGAGGCATGTTGGCCCCTTCTCGGGGATATCCACTGGACACGTAAGAAGCAGAAGCATAAGAAGCACCTTGTAAAATCCGACGGGACATTCCTTACTATTCCCCGTTCGGAGGTGGTCCATGCAACTGAACCCCTGACGGAATTCAGTTTGTTCTTGAGGCTGGGCTCTATCTAGGGTCCTAGATATGCACATGAGGATGATCTTGGTGAATATCTTGTACAAGACGGTCAGCAAGCATATCAGGCGGTAGTTTCGAAAGTCCTTTAGGTCACGTTTCATTGGTAAGAACAGTTCGCAGGGTCTTCCGCTAGTCAGGGATCCTTTCCTTCTGAAGATAGGACGTCATGCTAAAATCACATGAAGCGAATGGCCATCAGCCCGAGGGAAGTCTCTTGACATAAAAACAAGTTCGTGGGCTGCGCTATATTTCACGCTCTCGATCGCGACTAGCACTTCCGAAGGGAGAATTCGTGTATCTTGTGTCCGCGAAAGTTCTTTGCTGATGAGAACGAATGCTCTAGCATTTCCGTTTGGCGTGATGCGCATGAGCCTATCATTTTGAACTGAAAGAAAAACTACGCCGGACGGTAGTTCTGTCTCCAGAAGAAACAGATGGCGTGAGATGCTCGCCTGTGTGACTTTGTGAGCGTTACGATTACCCGTGTATGAACTAGCTTTTGAAATGAAAATAACACAAACTTTATGTGCAGTGATCTTAATATCTTAATTGTCGCAGATCTGTTTCCAAAGTCGTTAAGTCCAATATTTTGTGTGTAGAGTGTATGAACTCGACATAAACGAGGTGCGAGACAAGTGCAAGGTGCTGAGCTGCCTTCAAGACTGCTGTAATTACTCATTACTCTCCACCGTTGCCCCGTCCGCGTCGGAGTCTTCTTTCCTTGATGTCCGCGCTGGGGTAACGCGGTGCAAAAAAAGTCAGGAATAAGAGAAAAGTGGTGAGATTCCTCGTATGTTTTTTTTCATTCTAATTCACAGTCCCACAGTACCAAAAAGAAAAAAAAAACAAAGAGGCGTTCAAAAAACTCTACCGTATTTTTTATGTGCATTTAGGTTAAATAAGAACCGTCTACACTATGCGAAGAACTGAAGAAAGGTAAGAAATAAGCAAGGAGAAGCGAGAAATAGGCCTATGCAGACTAATAGAGAGGATTTCCTGCAATTTATTGATGGAAGTTCATTTCTCAAATCCTTTCAAAAAAGAAATGAACAGTAGACGAGATTTCTGTTCCTCCTCCCTTTTTTTTATCGATAATGTAGGAAAATGGCTCGCTTTTTGATGGAAAGATTATGTAGTTCCAAGTCAAATGTTTGTTCATATGATCATGTATTTTTGCAATTCTCTAACAAAAATTTGACATTTACTGTTACTTCTGTGGATTCTTATCGGTTTCCTTGCGCATTAGAAATAAACATGGCTCAGCACTACCTTTCAAACTCCATTTTCTCTCCTACTAGCGTACTAATCACAGATTTTGCGTTTACGCCGCTATGTTGAGCAAAAAGAGGTCGGTAAATCTTTGTGTGAGATGTAATTGAAGAGGCAAAAGTTTAGTTTTAAAAATGTACCATTAATAATGGAAGAGCGAAAAGTGGGACAAAATTCGTTACGAGCCATTACTAGTAATTTTTAAATATAAAACTTGGCGCGGATGTTTAGCTGCAAGATATATTTGATTTCACTACAATTTCTAATACTCTTAAACCCATCCAGAAACCTTGATGATGGCATCAATTTTCTGAACGAAACATTCCACTTTTGCATCTACAAACTTTTTCACATATTTTTTTTTTCATGCTTTGCCACGATCCCTATCCGGTCGCTACGCTTTTCGTCGCAATGCAACATGCTGCGACGTGCGTGGAGCAACGCAGAGTAACGAGTAGTTACAATAACCTTGATGACACCTCTTGTAGCACTCTTACCACTTCTCGTGCTTCGTTTGTGGCGGTTGTCAGGATGAGAAACACCCATCCTCCACCCTCACCCATGGTTTGTGTTTGTAGGCGGTTTGACTTATGATGTAGTGGAAGATTGGAAGCATCATCACGAAAAACAAAAACAGAAAAAAACCAATAAGTAGTGCAGGAATAGATGCATAAATATATATTAGGCGGTGAGCAAAGTCGTGCCTCATAGATTTACAGTGGAATTGTAAATATGAAGCCACAATGATTTGACCCTATAACAGTGACTTACTGATGATTAGGGAGCAGATTGTGTTTGAATGGGTTCACTAACGAACCGTTTTTAACACCCGAGTAGTGTTTGGTTATTCTTAACCGTTATTATTATAGGTCATTTTCCTCCTTCCTCTCCCAAAAGAATTGTTGGTCTTCGACGAACCAATTTGTCTAAACATGTGTTCAAAAAATTGGGAGTCGCTGAAATATCTGGGATCAACGAAGTAAGCTTCCTGTTTCCTTCACATACATTTTGAGTTTCGGACATATTGGGCAACCGGTGCTGAGCCCAATCATACTTTCAATATATGAACTTCTTTTGTTACAGTACATCTTCAACTGTTTTCCTCATCGGTAGCATCATTTCATCTGTTACATTTGCAATTTTCAACTTGAAATTAATTTCAGAGAGGCTAGTGATAAGCTTTATACAAACTGTCTAGAGAACAGATTCATCTGTATCTTGCATTTTGTGCAAGCAGTAGTGAGAAGTTGCAAAGTTTCCAAAAATACTGCCTTTTACTAGAGCTGAAATGTAGGTGCGGAAAGGTACTGGAGAAACACTTCACAACAACAATACTCCGGTTTCATTGGAATTTACCGAAGAAAACACGTGGATAACATCTTCCTTTGTATCAACACTGGAAGGTAGAAAGTATCCTGCTTCCAAGAAGATTTCCAGTGAAATTGACGTGGATTTGAGTGAATATATTTCAAGCTCATAAAAAAAAACTATTTCAGAAAGGCATAGAGCGCAGCAGGCAAGATAAGACGTCTTAGGTATGACACAGTTTCAGACAAATTTGTGATGAAAGGAGCAGTTTCACTAAAAGAGATACCAGCTAAGCGTGATACTGTAAGATAAATAACTTCGACTTATGATCTGGCGGGCTTCGCAAGACCACCGTTTATCAAGCTAAAGTGTATAACGAGAGAATTCTGTGGTACAGCAATAGAGTGGAAGCTGTGCGTTCTGCAAGAACTCTGCATGAGGTGAAATACTGTAATACTGAAGATAAACGCGTATAAAAGAGCCTATCAGCCCTTTCTTACCTTCTTTCACGCCTCACTTCTCAAGAATTTACTTATGTGTTCTCTGACGGTAGTAAATTGACAATATCGACATGCATATATATATATATATATATATATATATATATATATATATATATATATATATGTATATGTATACATATATATGTGTATATATATATATATATATCTGAAGTGTAACACCATTAATGAAGTCACATCATTAAGCAGTAGAAAGGGCAGACTAATATTAAGAAAGCCTCGGCAGATTATTCCTTTCTTGGCATTGTTTAATATTTTCATTGCGTTGAGATTGACAAGAAATCATCCTCTATTCAATAAGCCATGATTTCAGTAGCGTAGTATCCGTCAGCGATAGGAAACAACAAACTTTAATAGTTAGATCTTCACGTTGATTTCCGATGTTTCTGAAAAATCGTCTTTTGAGATTGATGGCTGAAATTGGAATCGAAACCATTCCCGCTGATTGTTGCAGATATTACATTTTTGCTCGCATTACCGTTTTCATGCCGAAAAGTACTGTTATTTCTTGCTCTTGACACGGTATTGAAAGCACTTTGGTAGCGCAGTCGATCACCGGCATCATCTTGCTTTACTGTCTTCAGACTGTCTACTTAACTAGAATTGTCGTACATTCTATCACAACTAAGACAATTAGTCCTCTGACAGTGATAATTGTTGTGTTCTGCTAAAAACCATATTCATTTCATGATATTTCGTCTTGATTTGATGTCAGTAGTTGTTCGACAGCCTGCTGGTGTATGATCTAAGCTGTTGCAAAAACCACAGATTCTTTCCTAATTTTGGGGATTCCGTAGCGTGTAGACCGTATTGTCTTTAGTTCGGAAAGTTTTCAAATTTAATACGACTTCTTAGGCGTATGTCTGCAATTTCTTAAACATTAATTTCCTTTTCAAGGTTGTCCATAAGATTTTCGTCTTTATCTTGGATTGTAAGAAGAACATTTCTGACGGTACTGTAAGAAGATTTCTCTAAAATTTTCTCTGCCCACGTTGCATCTTGCCTTTGTGATATATTTTGGCCTACAGAGGCAAACCATTTGATTCAAAAGCATTCCATTTCTGTCAGATATGTGTATGCAGTTGTCAGCATTGTTCTTCGTTTCTGACAAATCAATCAGTTCTTCCATTGCTTTTGATGTGGTCGGTTTGTCATCGCACTTTTTCTTCGAAGCGCTAGTCGCCCACATATATACCAACTAAACAAAAATAATAACATGTTTTGAGTTTTTCAGTTTTTTTGAACCTTTTAACCTCTGCGTGGACATCATTATGGAGTATTAAAATCATGCTATATAATAACATGCTTAGTCCGTGTGTGTATGTGTGTGTGTGTTTGTCTGTGTGTCACGAAAATACTCCATAATGATGCACAACTCTGCACCACTGAGGTGCTGAAGTGCACCTGATAGTAGAGCACTCTACATTTTCACCTTTGTCCAAAGTCATGTGGTCATGTATGTTGGCTTTGATAAGGCAAGTTAGTTTCTCTCATATGTTAGTGAGGGTAAATTAACTTTCATGTGAATGTATACTTCCAAATTTGCAAACTATCATGCTGTATAATAACGGGCTTATTCTGTCACGTGTGTGCATCTGCGTATGTATGTGTCTCAGTCAGAAAATTCCAGAGGTGCGGTGTCCAGGTGCGCTGGGGCCTCAACGCGGTAAAATTGGGTGAGACGGGTACTACGGCCCCGAAGTCAGATAGCTGTAAATGGGGTGGAAAGGTTGAAATGGTGCGGGGTTGAAATGGTGCGCCGGTGCCAGAAAGCTATAGAGTAGGAAGAGACGGGTCCCTGGATTGGATTTTTTGGATTGGTGCGCGGGAGCCCCAAGGTGGTTGAATGGGTTTCTATGACTCATTCACGTATCTATTTCCAAACATATTTTCCTGATGCTGCTAACATCCTTTCTTCAAAAAGAGGAAACACACGTGCGAACGGCCGATCAAATACAATACATTGTAGCCAATGGTTTACGGAATCTGACGTAGAACGTTATTTTTATCATTACAATAGTGATATTCAATGTCATTTCATGTTAGCATGTCATTCTCTGCTAACAGTTGAGAACAGAGTTCCCAAATTTTGGTGGTTTGAGAGAAACATAGATATAAAGTCAAGTTTGATTGTTGTCAAAATGTAGAACTGACGCGCTTAGGGAGAAACCATAAAATCTTACATCTGTGCTTAAATTTTCGGGTGAAAAAAATTGAAGAGAGCGTTGATAGGAAGAAGAAATTTTAGTTTTACAAAAAATGTCGCTACTGTTATTTCTTATTGATCGGTGAAGGCGAGCGAAGCGAACACCAAAAAAGCCTGAGGTCCGGCAATGTCACTTGTGTGTGTGTGTCAGTCAGTCAGTCAGTCAGTCACTCACGAAATTCGAAAAGGCGGGTCCACCGGCGTCGAATTGGTGCGCCGGCGCCAGATGTCCATAAAATGGGTACGACGGGCCGCACAACGTCGAATTCCTGTGTCATGGTGTAGAAGATTCGCGGAGTAAATTCGTGTGCGCAAAAGGTAAATGGGCCTTTGCGAACGTTTCATAGTCGTATCCACTTTCTGCGTTCGTTCTTACCTCTACGAGTCCTCCGTTCTTCAGAAAGTGGAAACACGAATGCTAACTGCTGCTTATATAGTAGCCAGCTGTTTACATGATCTGATGTAGAACGTTATCTTTATCAGTACGATGATGTCGTCCACGTCATTTCATGTTAAAACATTATTCTGCGATAACTGTTAGAGAGAAACAAAAGAAAAACCCATGCTTCGAGTAGTACTTTCGTGTCTACATTGTGTTGGGAACGAAGGCGTGACTAAAGCTGAAGTTTGAATATTCTCCAAGTATAGAACTGACGCGTTTAGGAAAAAAAAACTATGAAACCTTCAGCCTTTATTTATAATAAAAAAGAGGAAAAGAGGAAGTAAGCGTTGTTAGAACAACGCAAATCTAATTTCAGAGAATTACAGAGAGACAGAATAAGTAAACTACTATTAATTTTCGTTGATTAGTGAAGGGGAGCGAAGCGAAAACCGCAGAAAGTCTGAAGTCCGACTTTAGCCGGACGTTCAGACTGGTACTCTACATATTCTTCACTTTGAAACACAAGTATAGGTCGTATGAAAATCTTGGTGTGACTTAAATTGCGGGAGCATTTTAATGTTACTATGGATTAGATGGCGGACTTGTTCTTTGCAGCTGTTCTTCCTTAGGGTATTAGGTTGGTGCAAAAGTAATGCGCGTTTTTGAAAATTCACTTCGAAATGCTACAGCTCGCCTCAAAATCAACTTTATCAATCGAAATAGAAAGCAACAGTCCACGCATCCTTGTCAACGAGAAACAAGTTTGCTTATTTCCGTTGCATAAAAGTTTGAGCTTTTAGATTTCATGATCTTTCGGAAATCGTTTTCGGCATCAACTTGGTCTTGGAAGATCTTATCTCTTAGATAGCTGTCCAGATGCTTGAAAAGGTGATAGTTGGTTTGCGAAAGGTCGTGGGGTGAGGCGGTAGGTGGGTGAAGCAGAGTCTCGTAGCTTAATTTGTTCAACCTCGGTAGCGTCACCTTTGAAATGAGTGGCCAGGCACTGTCGTATAAGAGAATCGAGCCTTTTCTGTTCACCAACGCCGGGCGAAGAAGTTGGGATTTTCGGCTCATTTCGTCCATTTCTTTGCAGTACTCTGCCGTGATGGTTTCGCCAGGTTTCGTGAAGCTGTAGTGGATTACACCTTTAGCACACCACCACACAGTCAGCATGGTCTTCCTCGGGTTTCGGCTTTGGGAAGTCCTTGGGAGCTTCATCTTTATCAATCCATTGAGCAGGACGCTTTCTGTTGTTAGCAAAGTCGGTTCAATTCATGCGGCTCCCACTTGTACAACTTTTTCACCTTTCCAATTTTATCCAAATGGGCGTCGACTATTGAATAATCAACGCCTAGTTCTTGGGCAACCTTTCGTGTTGTTTTAAGTGTATCATCTTCGATGATTGCTTTCAGCAGGGGGCCATCTATTCAGAAGGGCGGCCGTCTTTATCTTCGAGGTTCATGTCGCCACAACGAAATCTCTGGAACCAACGTCGTACAGTGGATTCGGTGGTGCTTCCCTCACTCCAAATAGCGTCGATATCCCGAGCTGTCACCGCTGCAAACCTGCCCGGCTTGAACTCATAGAAGATTTGGTGAAAATCTTGCTCGGACATATTATCTTCTAAGTCTTGTTACTGACAAAATACTGATTCTCTTTCAAAACCACTTCAGCACTAATAACCACGACGAAATTCGCTACAAAACGCCGATTGTGACTTCTCGCATTAAAGATGAGTGTTACCGGAAAAAAATTTGTCAAGCTAAGGCAACGAAAAACGAGCATTATTTTTGCACCAACTTAACACAATTAAAAGAGACTGAGATTGTAAAGTAAACACAATTATTTCAGAGACTGGCGAAAAATTTTGGAATTTACGCTGAAAATTAAGTCATCGGGTGGACAATGAGCTGCTGATTTTGCTATCTACTTATTTCAATGGGCGCAGTTGAAGAAAGTTGAAACAAAGTGACAAAAAAAGGACTACGAATTTGCAAGCATTTTCAACGTTAAAATGTTGATGTTGAGATTCAACAGAATGGGTTCCTCAAACAGAAATCGTCGTAAGAAACAGAATTCCGGGGGCGTCCGTTCCCACTGATACAATGAGAAATTGACGGAATCACCTTCTTCCCCACAATCTACGAGCCTGTATAGGCATAACCCACTTGAAACCCAGACTCGTGGGGTGATGTCTTTGATCGACGGACTGATGTCATCGCCTGACGCGATTACCCACATCTTCGCTGAGGTGTGCCGTTCTTGAACATGGCTCTGTTCAACCTTCTCGATCTTGTGCAAGAGCTTGCACAAAATCAATCCATTCATCGCTATTCTATAATCTGCCAAACATTACGTCTCGACTGAACTGCCTATCCACGCCGAGTATCCTCAGGTCTTTCATCTCTTCAGTCGGGGACTTCAGCTTGTGGCCCGGTGGCCTCTTTCAGCTTGAACCTGACAAACTCCTCAAAACTTGTTGAACAAGGCGATTTGGTGGTCCCTTAATATATGACCAAAGAAAGGAAGGCGATTTTCTGTAGCCAATTTCGATGGTGGTGTCAGATGTTGATACTTTCACGTGTCATACGCCGGCACGCCACGTTCCGCGTGAAGATCTTCATTGTTGAAGTTTCGTAGTGCTTCCTGCGAATATAACAACATCGTCGCTGTACTCCAGATCAGTCAAGGGGCACCATGATGGTGCTAAAACGATGTCGGCACGACACTGATCCTCGCTTCGCATGATGTCGTCGATGGCGAAGTTGAAGAGGAAAGGTCCTTCCACTGTCTTACTCCAGTCTCCAAGCAAGCGAACGAGCTTTCCTCGAGTTACATCGGTGCAGAGCGCGTCTAGAGGACGTCCTCTATGAGGAGAGTCGAAAGCGGCTTCAAAGTCCAGAAAGGCTAATTGCATTAGCTTCGAATACCGCGGCCAGATCTCGATCACTATCGTAATGATGAACACCTGGTTATTCGTAGATCGGCCAGAACGAAAGCCAGCTTGCTTGTCGCGATGCTTAATATGTCGGTCCAGTATAATCCGCTCCAAAACCTTGTACATAACACGCAACAAAGAGATTTCAGATAATTCCCAGGGTTCGTGACCGGTAAGTCTTTGTGGAGCTGAATTATGATAGTGTATTTTCACGAGTCAGGTATCCTTTGGTCTATCCATATTGAGCGGATGATCTTTGTCAGCCCACGAATTCCAGAGGGAGGAAGAGATTTCAGCACTTCTGCGCTAATTGCATCGTCTCCGCCAGATTTTCTATTCTTCATCCTTTGAATGCAGACCAGAACCTCCGACTCGGTCTGTGGTTCCTGGCTAACCACACATTTCAGTCTATCAACGTGCTCGAGTTCAGGAGCTGATGACGTCTGCCGATTCAGCAAGACCTTGAAGTGATCCCTCCAAGTTGGAAAGGTTGCTCTACAGCCTTTCCACTGGCAGTGTTGAGGACTGTAGAACATCTTTTCATGGTGTCGCTATACTGCTTTAATAAAGCATACGCTTTCTGCGGGTTGTGGTCCTCCCGTCCTTTTCAAACTGCTTTGTACTTGACGTTCACTCGTTTTCGCGGTCCTGTTGCAGTTGACGACGCAATCTCCTTCCAAGACGCATTTCCTGGTTGAAATCGCCATTGCTGCGGGCGACACATACAGAATTGTAGGTGGATCTTGTCTCCGCAGATGCAAAAGCAAACTTCTTCCGCGGCATTTGAGCTGGGAGGGAGCGTCGTGGATGCTATTTGTAAAGGAATCCGCACTAAAATCGCATCAGGATGCGGGCGACGGATAAGGAATTTGTTGTAGGATGGGAATTTCACCGTGTTATTCGCGTAAACCCGCGTTGTATGCGTTGCATTCTTGCATGACCACCCTGTTGTTTTTTTATCATCAGGTTTTGTTCTGTTCTCTTTTCTGTGTTCGACTTCAATAAAGCTACTCGTCTTCGGCTGTAACGACATCCACAACAGAATTATACTTGGACTTTGTTTCCGCAGATGCAAAGCAAATTTTTTTTGCCCATTTGAAGCGGGAGGGTTTCCTCTGCAGCGTTCTGGATGCACTTTGCGAAGGAATCCGCATCAATAAGCTTCTTGCCGGTTCGTACTCTAGCATGAAGAGAGACACGTTGGCTTGAATTCGCGCTGCATTCTTCGTCTTTCAGACCTCCCATGTCGATTTTCGGTTGAGGAAGCACTCCTCGGTTCCTCTTTTCAAACCGTATTTTAATTCTGAGAAGAACTGGACGGTGCTCAGAGTCGAAAGCAACTTTCCAAACAGTTTTGGATTTTCGGATATCCGGCTGAGGAATGTTCGTCGTCCGTCTGAACGTAGTCCACCTGATGTTTAAGAGTTCCCATCTTCCGCTCGTCCTGCTCTTCAGGAGTCAGAAAGGTTGACGCTTGCCACGTAAGCTGATGACGACGATGACTCCTCTCAAACGTGGAAGCAATGATGTGGTCCTTCTGTTCACATACGTCGACCGTACGGTAACCGTTGTTCGACATACGCTCCGCTGGATAATACCATTTTCCTAGAACATCGAATTGTTGTTCGTGTCCCATCTTCGCACTTGCGTCGATTCCGACAATGACCACCTTCTGGCTTGCTATTTTAGAAATTAACGCATTGAGTTCATCATAGAAGGCGTCCCTACTGTTGTTTTCAGCGGTTTCCGTAGGTGTGTGAGCACTTACGATCCAGAGTTTACATCCTGTGCGATCCCGCAGTCGTAGAAGGGCGCATCTAGACGACGTTGAGCCTAATTCCTCTACCAGGTTGTTGTAATCGTTCCTCACAGCTGTCGCGCAGCCACCTACTTTCTTCTCATCAGCATCGCCGCAGTATATGGTGTAATTTTCGATGTTGAGGACGGGCTGATCTCTAATGCGTGTTTCCTGCAGTGCAGCAAAAGGCACGCAGAGATATCGCAGAAGCCTAGACAGGGTGGCTTGTTGGAGTTCAATCGGCAATGTGCGGCAGTTCGGCATGACGAAACGACTGATTGTTGCCAAAGATTCCATTCCTTCAGGCAGTCGACCTCTCAGGTTTTGAGCTTTGGCGATGTGCGACGACAGCACCTTTTTGCTATATATGGGAATCTTTCGCCACATAACAATGCATGTTATATTGCTCGTACATTCCCACTGCGTACACTCGAACACCTGATTACTTTTAGTTAAAGCAGGGCCACCAGGAGTCAGATTTGTATTCGCTGCCCTGTCCATGTTTGCAATTTTAGCTCAGGTCTTTCCGACATGAAAAGCGACTTTAATTTTCTTGAATTTAGTTTTAGCTTGATTTGCACGAAATACATTTGCACCAAATGAATAGCATGCTAGTTCTTCTTATCGTACTGCAGTTCTCTTCGTAGATCAGAACGTTTAGTGTATGCAGTGTGAACCTCTTAGAGAAAGTATCAAACAACTATCCGTCGCCGTCTTTTTTGATTACTCCAGAATGCGGCGTCTACTTAGCCAGAATCCCATTTTGTCCATGGACTACTTTTTCCTGGGTTAGGAGGAACTGATTGTGTCATCTTTTTCAGGACCGCAGTGTTTGTAGGCATTCTGTATTTTCGCAGATACTTTTTTTTTGCACGTGTATCAATGATTTTGTTCCTTTGTTGTGTTTTCAGACTCCTATTTCGCTCTTCGTTCATACACTTCCAAGTCTTCGACGAGAGGTTGTTTCAGTAGTGGAGTGCGATGGCACATATAAAGTATGTTTCTTCCTAATTGTCTTTGAACCGTAATCTCTGGCTTGTAGTTTGAGTTTTTGGTTGTTTACAGATATGCTTGCCCACCCTCACGTACGATGGATCGGATATTCCTTCTGACAGAGTCCTGCTCTTGCGTCCACAGGCTAATCCGACGAGGTTTGTATTTTTCACTGTAGCGTAATCTTGTCATTTCTTCTAAATATTTTTGTTTCGAGAGGTTTTGGTGAGACTGCACGAGCGATATTGGGAATTTGTCCTGGCGAAACCAGACTTATCATCTCCCTGGAGTTTGACAAATGGGTACCTTCTTTGAGAGGACAATTATACTGAATTGGTACATCAGCTGGCCTCCATAAATAATTGTGTAGGCCAAATACGCTCTCAAAAAACTTCAGCTTGGAAGCTCTTGTACTCATTGTTTGTCTTAAATTTGTAATACTGATTCAGTAAAATGTATGGCGTTAAAAAAAACTCAAGGTGGTGTGCGGTTGAAAATTTATACTAATTCCTGACCTTGCAAGTAGGACGAGTAATGCACTATTTTGGACTAGGGTCAGTCAGCGTAATTTGATCAATGGGAACAAACAATGTGGTAGTGATAAATACAAATACTTGAGAATACATCTTTGATATCGTATGCCCTTGTGATCAGTTAATATCGCAGAACCATATTTTTACGCATCATCCATATAATATCCTCTTCTGCGTTACATTCTTCAATATGGTAGAGCTTGCGTTAAAAGTGGCCAAGCAGCGGTAGCAACTAAACCCCCTTCTTTTTATACCGTCGACAGTCTCAAGCAAATTTCTAATCCGTAAATTATGGTACGTCGACTAGCGCATAAATAAATTAACGTAGAATACGACGACGCCAAAACGTTAGCCGTAATAAAGTTTTTTTTTTTTTTTAACAATCTTGGCTGTTGCTAAATTGACTATTGACAAGTTGACGTGGAATATTTAGCCTTGTGTCCGTACCTGGTCAATCAAGTGATGCCAGACTTGTCTAGAAGGATAGAAACACTGACTTGACACATCGGCTCTGAAGTATTGTGGAAGCTAGATACGCATTCGTAAATTTCAATGGATTCTGAAGTACAAGACAGGGTCAAGTTTATGAACGTGTAACTGGCCTATACAATGACTTGCGGTGGCTAGCCGATGTGTCAAGTCAGTGTCTCTATCCTCCTCGGCAAGTCAGGTACCAATTTTTCGACCCCGGAGGGATGAAGTGCTTGGTGCGCATTAGGGCTGATTCGAACCTACGATCGATCATGCAGACAGGGCAACCTCTAACCGACTGGGTTATACCAGCCCCCATTAGGTAATTACATACTTCATAAAACATTACAATAAATGATATTAAGTGATTACATAAATCACATTATTACATTACCAGTCTGAATGTCCGGCTAAAGCCGGACTTCGGACTTTCGGTGGTTTTAGCTTCGCACCCCTTCACTGATCAATGAAAGTTAATAGTAGTAGTGTTTTCTGTAAAATTAGATTTTTTAAACAACGCTTTAATTCTCTTATTTATATTATAAATTAAGGCGAAAGATTACGGAGCTTTCCTTCTAAACGCGTCAATTCTACATTTGGAGAATATTCTACCATAAGCTTCAAACACTCCTTCGATGTCTGATTAATATAGATACAATTTGAAAGCATTACTCGAAGTATGGGTATTCCTCTTGATTTCCCCCAATAGTTATCATAGAATGATGTTTTAAGATAAAATGACGTGAAACACATCATCCTACTGATAAAGATAACGTTCCACGTCAGATCACGTAAACATCTTGCTACTATTTAAGCAGCCGTTTGCAAGCGTGTTTCCACTTTCTGAAAACGGTATGCTACAAACTCGAGGCGAACGAAGAAGGAAATAAGCACACGGAGGAGTCATAAAGGTGAAGAGCAAAGCGCCCAGTGGTCACGGCTATGAAATGGCTGCAACCATTTATCTTTTACGTCATGCACATGGATCCGTCGCACCCCATATTATGGATATCTGGCGCCGGCGCACCAATCTGACGCCGTTGGACCCGTCGCACCCCTTCTATTGGTATCTGGCGCCGGTGGACCCGTAGCACACCCTTTTATAGGTATCTGGCGCCGGTGGACCCGTCGTACCCTCTTCTATATTTATCTGGTGCCTGTGGACCCGTCGCACCCCTTCTATTGGTATCTGGTGCCTGTGAACCCGTCGCACCCCCTTTTACAGGTATCCGGCGCCGGTGGACCCGTCGTACACTCTTCTATATTTATCTGGCGCCGGTGGACCCGTAGAACCCCCTTTTATAGGTATCTGGCGCCGGTGGACCCGTCGTACCCTCTTCTATATTTATCTGGTGCCTGTGAACCCGTCGCACCCCCTTTTACAGGTATCCGGCGCCGGTGGACCCGTCGTACACTCTTCTATATTTATCTGGCGCCGGTGGACCCGTAGAACCCCCTTTTATAGGTATCTGGCGCCGGTGGACCCGTCGTACACTCTTTTATATTTATCTGGCGCCGGTGGACCCGTCGCACCCTCTTCTATATTTATGTGGTGCCTGTGGACCCGTAGCACCCTCTTATATATTTATCTGGTGCCTGTGAACCCGTAGCACCCCCTTTTACAGGTATCTGGCGCCGGTGGACCCGTCGCACCCTCTTCTATATTTATGTGGTGCCTGTGGACCCGTAGCACCCTCTTATATATTTATCTGGTGCCTGTGGACCCGTCGCACCCTCTTCTATATTTATCTGGTGCCTGTGGACCCGTCGTACACTCTTTTATATTTATCTGGCGCCGGTGGACCCGTCGCACCCTCTTCTATATTTATGTGGTGCCTGTGGACCCGTAGCACCCTCTTATATATTTATCTGGTGCCTGTGAACCCGTAGCACCCCCTTTTACAGGTATCTGGCGCCGGTGGACCCGTCGCACTCTTCTATAGGTATCTGGTGCCTGTGGACCTGTAGCACCCTCTTATATATTTATCTGGCGCCGGTGGACCCGTAGAACCCCCTTTTATAGGTATCTGGTGCCTGTGAACCCGTCGCACCCCCTTTTACAGGTATCTGGCGCCGGTGGACCCGTCGCACCCTCTTCTATATTTATCTGGTGCCTGTGGACCCGTAACACACACACACACACACACACACACACACACACACACACACACACACACACACACACACATACACATACACATACACATACACATACACATACACATACACATACACATACACATACACATACACATACACATACACATACACATACACATACACATACACATACACATACACATACACATACACATACACATACACATACACATACACATACACATACACATACACATACACATACACATACACATACACATACACATACACATACACATACACATACACATACACATACACATACACATACACATACACATACACATACACATACACATACACATACACATACACATACACATACACATACACATACACATACACATACACATACACATACACATACACATACACATACACATACACATACACATACACATACACATACACATACACACACACATACACATACATACACATACATACACATACATACACATACATACACCCACATACACATACACACACACATACATACACATACATACACACACATACACATACACATTCACATACACATACACATACACATACACATACACACACACACACAGAGAATGAGCCCGTTATTATATTATATCAGTATTTCGTTGTACAATGCACAATGTGTCGACTACATGACAACGGTACCGTGCAGATTCGACACCACACTGAGTCAAATTTTTGCAGAAGAGTTAAGAAGTTGAAGCCACTCCTAAAAGATGAAGAATCCAATCATAAGCAGTTTTCATGAATTTGAAGAGGATTTAATGGAATTTAATGGCCAAAAAAGCTCAGATTCTGTGCACATGGTCAGGACTGAGAGATGGTGAATAGCTTTGTGATAAGAGGACCAAAAGAAATATTTTAGGTAGTTTTTCAGAGAAGAAGTTTGCCCTACAAAACAGTCATATCGCTGTTTTCCCACCTTTTAAGGGCATCATCCCAGGAATCTGAGGTGGTACGGATTTCATGTGGAGTATTCGTATACGGGATCGTGGATTATGGAGGGGTGGGTGATTCCGTTCATTTCTAGCTAATTGGCGTAAAAAACGGTCTGTAAGATGCGGCGCGTGCACAAAGCTGGCGCGCTCCAATCGAACTCCTTGTAGAAAATAGCGCGCCGGAACGCCCGAAACCGTATCTTCCCGGCAGTTTTTTACGGCTATTAGGAAGAAATGGAGGGAACTACCCCACTCTCCATAATCTACTATCCCGTATACGAATACTCCACCTGAAATCCGTACCACCTCAGATTCGTGGGATGATGCCTTTAATCTTTCCCACCTCTTAGTAAAACGAGAAAGCGCTGGAAATCGGTGGCATAGCATGTCATAGAGAAAATACTCGGCTACAAAACACGCTTATATGCACGCACTAAGTTACTCCGAGTTATCGAAATTTATTTGAGATCACACACTTTTTGGAGAGCGAGCAAAAATCGGGATTTTGGCAAGTTTTCAAATTATTTCTTCCATTCCTTTTCAGATTCCGGAAGACCAGGGCGGCATTTCAAAAAATCATCCATAAGCTCAGATAGAGGGACTAAGGAGACCCCTTTGTGTCTGGTTCTCTCAAAATTACATTGGAAAAATCTTTTTTTTTTAAAAAGTCGAGAAATTCTTTGTCCCATCTAAATCCCAAAAACACTAGGAGACGGGAAAAAATTGCGATATGACTGTTTTGTAGCGAAAGCCTTCTATAAAAAAAGCTACCTGGAATATTACTCTTGGTCTCCTTATCACAAGGTTATTCACGATCTTACATACCTAACACTGTGTACAGAATCTGAGCTTTTTTGGTCATTAAGTTTAGGTTTTAATCCACTTTCAAACTGCTGAACGTGCACGTATAATTAAATTCTTCATCTTTTAGAAGTGGTTTCAGGTTTCTTATCCTTTTACTAAGATTTGACTCAGTGGGGTATGGAACCTGCGTTGTCCCATTTTCATATTTCATATTGTAGGAAGAAAATGTTGATTTTTTGAATTTTTTCGCTGCTCTTCTATAGTTCGACCTATGCACCCGACACTTCTCTTTTTTTTTCTGACCATGTGGTTTAATCAGTATTTGAAGATGTTTAGTAGATTCATAGTTCTTAGGGTGCACTGCTAAGTGGAATTCTCGTTCCTTTGAAGGTCCCACACAGGATCATTCCCGATGCTCGCCTGGTAGATCAATGAAGTGCTCTGCTTCGCTATGTTTCTTGTTCTCTTTGCTGTTTCTTTGTTTCTTCCGATGCAGGTGCGAGTTTTTTCTTCTTCCTTGAAAAAACGTGCAGATGCATAACCGTGAGAATCTCGTCGTGTAGGGCTCACTTCTTCCAGGAAAAGCGAAAAGACGACTTCGTCCCCGTGCTCGATAGCCAACTACTTACTTCCCTTAATGCATAAGTTAGAGACTCAGGGCAATTTTATCTCATTTATCTTGGAGCTGTTAATGAATGACCTTTTTGACAGAGTAGTCTTTCATTGTCTACGAGTACTGAAGATAGCTACCGAGTGATGAGACTGTAGCTGGTGTCAAGTCAGTGCTTTTATCCTCCCAGGCAGGTCTGGTACCAACCCGGAGGGATGAAAGGCTTGGTGAGCATTTGGGCGGACTCGAACCTCCGATCGATCGTGCAGGAAGCGGAACCTCTAACCGCTACACCACACCCGTCCAAGAATTAAGGACCTCTAACCGACTGTGCCACACCCGCCCTTGGTGTGCAGAAGTACAAAACTGTAGTGTGCATGCAGAAATACAAACGCACGCTCGTGCAGTGTTCCCCAGGATGTTGTTCATGGGCACTTGAGAGTTTGAAGGAGAACTGCACTTCTTATGTGAATGCGGGGCGGGTGTGGTGGAGTCGGTTAGAAATCCGTTGTAGCCACGCCCGATAAATTAGTACCAGACTTGTCTGGGAGGATAAAAACACTGACTTGATCATCGGCTGGCCCCCGCAAGTCATTGTATAGGCAAACACGCGTTCCAAAAACCTCAATGATTACGGATTGCAGTGAAACGCGTTGGCGCATCCCAAGTGGATGTGCCAGTGACTTTATCCTTAAGAATTGAAATTTCGATTTCGAGATTTTTTCGAAAAAAACTTAAGAATTGAAATCGAAAGAATTTCGATACAATTATTTCGAAAATATCCCAGCAAATTTGCTTCTCCTTCTACCTGGTGTTTCTTCGCTTCGGTCAGTTACCGATTTTTTTCCTTTTTCCATTTGTTCCTCGACTAATTTTCGGTTTTTCTACTCCAAACCCACGAAATTTCCAATATATTGAGTTGGCAGCAACGTCTCATCACCACGCTTGACCCTGAAAATAAATAAGATTTGAATGTTACGTATCGCCTCTACTCTAAGAGGGAGAATTGGCTAAGTATAAGAATGGAAAAAGAAATAGAACTATGAAGCTTCTTCCAACAGTCTTCATTAAGAGATGCCTGTGTAGGGTGATAATGTGGCGATGTAGAAGAGCTTGCTTTAGTGTTTGAGTAGGCGGAAGGGGAGGGAGCTGCAAGTTCAAGGTAGATTTTTCAGGAACTAGCAGTGTAGTGAATCTTTTACAGCTTTAATAAGTTATGTAATCCTGAGTATTTGTGTGTATGTTTATCACTGACTAAATATCTGAAAATAGCATTGATAACAATGCTGTCATAATATTGTAATTTAAAAATAAATATAAGCGCCCTAGCTAGACTGTCGATAAGGTGGGAATAAAAATGACGATTTCTTGATATTCCAAGTATCTCAGTACGCATAATGACAATTTTGAGCGCATTAAAAATGGAGGATTTTCTACCGCTAAATTTAGAGACTCAAAAAAACAGGTCTGTTCTGTTATACTGTACGGTTCGTAAAGTGTTGTTGTGATTGAAATATGTAAATGTAGAAAGTGGCAGTATTAATAGGAATTTTCTTCCCTTGTCTAAACGTTATTGTTATCTAACATATATCTGTAGTTTCCCCTGTGGTACTGCGTTCAAAGTCATGAGTCATCCGCGTGTCTAAAATGTGTATAAATGTCTTATGTTTAAGTTTATTATAAAAGGGAGCAAAGTCTTTTGGGAATCCCCCACGATAGTCTGGCATCTACGCTCCGCCTCTTTCTTACCTCGACATAAGTGCGCGCGTAAGGTTCGATTCGTAGCAAAGTGAGGCTATGAATTGGAAAGGTCACAAAGAGAGAGGGGTGAAGAACGAATTGACGCGGTGACTTACTTGACTCACTTGACTTAATCGACGAACTGGTGTTACCGCCAAACGCGGCTATCCGCATCTTCGCCGGGGTGTGTCTTCCTTGAACATATCCGAGCCCATCCTGTTCGATCTTCAGCTAGAGTTCGCATAGAATCCACCCATCCATCGCTACTCGACTAGCTTCGGAATTTCATGTCTCGACTGAACTGCCTATCAACGCCAAGTGTCCTCAGATCTTCCTTCACCACCTCCGTCCAGAACTTTCTTGTACGACCAGGAGGGCTTTTGCAATTAGGATCTGGAAGCATTCGACTATTTCGACAAGACGATCAGACAGTCTCCTCATAACATGACCAAAGAAAAGAAGGCAGTTTTCCAGGACTACTTCAGAAGGCCGGGCGATATGCTGACGTTTCCCACGTGTCATCCGCCGGTACATCACGTCCACTTCCGAGTAATGTTCTTCGTTATGGCACATCATCGGCCAAAAGTAGCCTAGCAGTCGTCTAATCAGTTTTCTCTCCATGCAGTCAAGTTTTTCCGTCACCGCCGACAGCGCTGCAAAAGTATTCGTTCCGTACATCACGATAGGGTTAATTGCGGATAAGTAGACTCGCAGCTGGACTTCGTTCGGGGGCGATAGGGGCCGACCAGAGGCACTTGGTCAATGAATTGAATGCCGAGTTAGCTTTAGCGCCTCTTTGTTGAATACCTCTCTCGTAGCTGCCATCGTTTTCCAGCATACAGCCCAAATAACAGAACTCATCCATGAGTTCGATAGGTTGTCCATCCACCCTGATTCCCGTTGAGGGTCTCGAGGAGACCCACATCTGCTGGCATTTATCAGGGCGGAGTCGCAGTCCGTAGGCTGCAGCTAATTTCAATACAAGGTTAACAAGATGTTGTAACTTCGTGCTGCTCGAAGCAAATATTACTACGTCGACGTACTCGAGATCCACCAAGGGACGTGCAGAAGGTGCTAAAACGACATCGACGGGACAGTACCCATCTGTTCTTCGCATTATGGCATCTACGGCAAAGTTGATCAAAAAGCGTCCCGCCACGGCCCCTTGTCTCACTCCAGTTTCCACTTCGAACTATGTAATACATCCAGCTGGTGTTCGGACCGCAGCAGCTGTTCTTCCACTCATGGTTATTCTTCGTTCATTATGCGTACGAATTTTCCTTGAATTCGGCGGCGCGAAGCGCATTGTGAAGACGGTCTCGGTGAGGAGAGTCGAACGCGGCTTCAAAGCCCAGAAACGCTAATTGCATTGGCTTTGAATACCGTTGCCAGACTCAAGTCACTCTTCTTACAATAAACACCCGATCAATCTTCAATCGAGGGCGAAAGCCGGCTTGCTTGTCACGGATAGTTCGATGTCGCATTAGTCGTTCCAGGATGATCCTTGTACATTGTACGCAGCAATGGTATTCCTCGGTAATTACTGTAATATTGGTAATATCAATCAGGAGACTTAATCATTCTTCCACGGCCCACTCGTGAACGCGCCGCGTGCAAAAGGATGGTACGTTGCAACTGACATTGTCATGAAAGATGTCCTCTTCCATGCCGTTTTCACGACGATTAGGGAGAGCTGAACGGACCCACTTCGGATCCCGCAATCTGCAACCCAAGCTTCTAGCTTTTCCCGCGGATTCCCTCAGCACGTCAGATTCGTGGTACGCTGCCTTTAGGTAAGACATACCTGAGAGACATTCTTCGCGTCGCTTTGGACGTCTTCTGTAAACTCCATTGGAGGCAGCTTATCACGAAATTGGGAGTATTAAGATCTCTTCGATTGGATAAGCTTAAGGATGCTCTCCTCAGGAGCTATAAAATGAGCAAGATCTGCGAGCGCAAATATTTGCGAGAGCGAGCAGACAATCAATATGCGGCTGACGTTCTCCGGTTCCCTTGCAGTGGTGGTGGCAGGTTTGCTGGAACTTTGGAGGCGCCAAAATTTCTTGCTATTTTCTCCCTTTTGTTTTAGTACCAAGTATAAGCACCATGTCCACCAACGAATGAGAGGGACACTGTCACCATCCTACTGATTGTCCCGCTCACTCACATGCGCGTGTCCTCGCACACGTGACAGGTTAATGGGTGCTTCTTTTGGAAACTCGCGGCGACAAAGCAGTTTCCCATGTTGTTTTTTTCGGATAATTAGAGGGAATTGAATGCTCATATTCATAACTTGCAGCTCTCTGCTCGCAAAGATCAAAAATTCGCAATTCGCTATCAATTCCAACGCTTATCCTTTTGTTGTGTGTGCTGGCTTTAAGCTAGTTGTGCAAACAAAATTCCGAAAACGAGTATAATGAAGAAACTTAGCAAAGAATCAATCAAAGGAAGATTTTTCAAACCACTATTTGTAGTTCCATATATAAGTAGGTGGCCTCCTAATGTGTTAAATGGCGGAATTCGACATTTAACAATTGAGAGCAGGGGTTATCACCATCCATACTACTTCCAAGCACTGTCAAGAGCAGCGCGGTGCAATTATCAACACCCATCAACCTTTTGGAAGGATATCTGAGCATATCTTAATTCTGTGTAGTTGCAAAGTTAATATCAATTCCAGCGAGCTCTTAATAATATCCACTTTAAACGACGGAATAGTTTGTATATTGAACTACATACTTTAGCATTGTTCCACGAATTATTTAACGAATTACAATCAGAGTCAAGCGTGATGATGGGAAACAACCTCTTCAGAGAGACCACTATCCTCTTCCCTTGCTTTACCGTGAAATGTCGAAATTATGGGCGAGGACCGCACAGAGATCAAGCAGAGGTAGAAGTGAAAGTTCGCAGGTTCGATTCCCCGCTAATTCAAATTTCTATGAAGGAGAAGAAAACTTAGAAGTGCACCTAAGAGACGAATAGCTCAGTATTGTATTTTCGAACAGAACAACGAACAGCGAATTTAACACTTAAGGGTAAGTAGTGCTCAGATTTTGTAATTGTTACCACGTTTAGGAGATCAAGAAGATCAATGATAACTTTGTGAGATGAACACTTTGAGGAATACTTTGGGCTTGTTTCGTGGAAGAACGCTTGATCTCAAAGTTCTTATTTTACTATTTTAGGACCTTTTTTGAAATTCAGACGGGACCCATGAGAATGTTGACACTTTTTTCCTCCCTCCCTTTCTTATAAATATTGGAGAAACGAAAAAGGCTCGGAAGGTTTGAAATCTGTACCCTGATAAGGGAATTGTTTGCTTGGAGAAAACTAAGCCTTATTGCTTTACACGAAAACATTGACGACATTGTCCGACGATGCTGTCGAATTTTTTTTTTTGCCGCGTAGGACGATGTTCGATGATGATGGGGGACAGTGTCATAAAAATATTTTGTGACTAGTTATTATGTATTTAAGTATTAAATATTTAATAACTAGTCAGAAATACTTAAGTATTAAATATTTAGGTGTATAATATTAATAAGTATGCGTGCTAGTATCTACAACTGGCATGATCCACAGGGATCTTATTTGGGTACCGTTTTATTGATACCTAACAAACAATATAGAGCAAAAACAAAGCTGTTGAAGTAGAACACGATTTTTGACCCGTTTGGAAAGGATCCAAGCAGATGAAGCTTCGACAAACATTGCAATGAGTTCTGGAATTCATGGCATAAGGTTTAGCACACTCAAGTCGATGTTGATCAGTCAGCTTACGGTAGCAGCTTCAGCATTGTTTTCGTTGGTTGCTGTTAAGATCTTCTCATTCAATCAATTTACGTCTCTTTGCCTGAGTATTTGGCTTGTTTTCACCTAAATTCATCAATTTTCTAGCGATTTCAATCTGAAATCATTCAACTGCATTCTGCTAGCGTGACAGTAAAGAATCCAAGACTTGACCAGCCCAGTCTTCGTCAACAGATAGAAGAACAATCTCTTATGCCACTTGGCAGTCTTTCTGACAAACGGAGTATACGCCGCCATCTGATCACTGAGATCTGCGAATGTTCTCGTTTTGTTGTAGTCTTCTATAATCTGAGGCTCTATTGGGGCACCGGAACCGTCGTGCTTCGTAGAGATCATGGAGATATCCCTCCGCTTTCTGACCATAATTTTCTTAACCGCAGGAGTAACAAGAGTATTATCAACGGACCAGTAGTCGCGAAACATTGACAACCGGGCAATTTCCATATACACACAGATGCCTATAAAGTGTCTGAGTTCATCGACGGTGGTCTCTGCTCTGTCTTTGTTCTTCTTCATCATCCCCTAACGGTGATACTGTTCGCCTCTACTATGTTGGTGTTTAGCAACCTGTCATTCAGAAAGAGGCGAAAGCAGTCGGAAGTTGTTTCACAGCCTTGAACATCAGTATGAGGGCCGCGTTCCATGGCGAATGCAAATCTGTCCTGAATGATGGCATCTTCAGGCCACGCTTCTTTTTCATCGTCGTCACTCTCATTATAATCATCATCCATCATCTTGTCCTGAGTCTGATTCCAGAATCACAATCAAGTTTTGAACTGCAGCTTCATTATTGGCGGAAGGTGCTCGTTTATCACTTTCTCCAACATTCCATAGAAACCACTTTCAAAAAGTTGCTATATCTTTCTAAACTGCGAAAAACGTTTTAAAGTCTTCAATTAGGTCGCCATCACATTATTGTTGGTTTTTTATTCGAAACTTTACCATTTTATGAAATGTTATAAAATCCGTTTTTTTTTTTTTAGAGATTATCCGACGATGCAGTCGGACATTCGCTGCGCAAAAAGTATGCGTGGTTTCATGTGTAATAAGCGCAAGAAAAATTATTTGATCGTCAATGTGTTAAGCATGACCCGAGTTATTTGACATCTCTTACGATCATATACTTTTTCATGCCAAACCTTTGACGTACGATGGTGGTCAATCTCTTTACGATATATTCCACCGGAGGTTCCCACGTCCAGCGTAGAGCAGAGCGCTTCTGGAATTACGAATTCTAGTGGGTTAACTTAGTTGCCATCGTAGACGCGGAAAACCTCTCTCCCTGCTTGTCCCACTGTAGGCCGTTGATTCCGATGTGGAGTTTTTCAGACATTTGTTCGAGGTCAATTTTGGCGTTAAAATTACCTTGTAGAAGGTACGATCTTCTCCAGATCCACATAGAGAGGTTCGACAACGAAGGTAGTCAGAAGTGGTGTTGATCCAAATCTTCTCATCCGTAAACCTCCGGTTGTGATCGTCAGTTGTTTGAAAGAATCGATACTATCTATCCACTGTCGCACGTTCCTAGGAACTGTTTCGGTATCACATGCGGCATTAAAAATAGATGCACGGCACCACACTTACAACTGTTATATACAGGGTATGTTCGAAAGTAGGAAGAAGAACTAGTGCAAAGTTTTCACATCCAAAAGATAAGTTTTTGTGATCGTTTTCAGATATCGTGGAATGAATCTACGCCTGCGCTTAAAAAACGACATTACCAGGCCGATATCACATGAAGAGGTTTTCTTTTTCTTGAATGTATCCACATAACCACCAATCTTTATCGTGGTAGGAGTTCTGGTGTTCTGTACAGCTCACTGTATATTCTCATTAGTGGTCAAATTTGTTAGCAGTTAGTGTCCCTACAAGCTACTTAGCGTCCAGTGTATGAATTACGTATTTTTTGAGATTATCTCAACAAAGGGGTGGCGGAGAGAGGAAAGAGAAAAGGAGTGAGGAAGGACAAAAGATAACAACGGGAAGGGAGAGGTAAGAAGAAGAAGAAAGGCCGATAGTGGTATCTTTAAAAAGGAAAAACCTAAGAACAGAACAGATGTTCCACAAAGACGACAATAAGACCTCAAAGAAAAAGCTGGACCGAATTTTTCCAAAGGAGGAGAAAATCTAGAACTGCATCTTAAAGGGTAATGATTCAGTACTACACTTGTGAATGTAGTAGCATTTAGTAGTCGGAAATGCTCAGATTGTATGAGCATAGTTACTTTTATAGAACGGTTATTGCCTTCGAGAGAAGGACACTTTGAGGAACTGGAGATGCTGCTTTTGAACATGTTCTGCAGAAGGTTTGCTCCACAACGTGGTTAAATCACTGTTTTTGGGTCCTTCTGGTTTTTTAGATCCTTTATCCGGATATACTGATGATTTTGCAAAATTCTAACTTCTGTTTCGGCGAAAAGTCTGTCTTTGTAATGTCTCAGTTATAGCTCAGTTTTTACTTGATGTGAAGCATTTTCTTCTTGTTGTTGTAGGCAAGGATTCTCTCTCAGCTTCTTGTGTTTTGCAAAATTCAGATGAGACACAGATGAGAAAATACTAGTTTTCCCATTTTAATTCCAAAATGGAAACTAAGAGGTGCCAAAAAGTTGTGATTCAAACATTTTGTAAGACGAGTGTGGGGACTTAGTTGCCGTCTTGATGAGATGAAAATGAGGTATTACTAGCAGCAGTTGCCTCCATAGCTGCGATAGGTCAGAACCGTATCCTTCCTAGGTGCCAAAGTGAAAAGAGTCGTCGACAGAGGAGGAGGATGTATCAGTACTTTCATCAGAATCATTTAACATCATAGAAAAAGGTCATGTTTGGATGTCTCTCGAGGAAAAAAATAAATTGTCTGTATGGGTCAAGGTCAGGAATTTTATTTCCTAGTGCTTGTCAGCAAAAAAGAACACTTGAGAAGCATTGAACTAATTAAATTAATTGAATATTTGGTCTAAAACATCGTCATTCAGAGAAAGGTTCATAATCTACCGTAGGATTAAAGGCATCACCCCACGAATCTTTGGTGGTGCGGATTCCAGGAGGATTATGCCTATACGGGGTCATGGATTGTAGGGAGGAGGGTGATCCCGTCCATTTCACCCTAATTACCGTAAAAAATGGCCCGGAAGGCATGGTGCATGCACAATCGAACTCGTTGTAGAAAATAGCGCCCCGGAACGGTCGAAGCCGCATCTTTCAGGCCGTTTTTTTTACTGCAATTAGGAAGAAATGGACGGAATCACCTTCCTCCCAATAAGATACGACCCCGTATTGGCATAACCCACATAAAACCCGCACCATCCCAGATTCGTGGGGTGATGCCTTTAAGGAGTTAGCCTTGTTAATTAAAAGTTGCCAGAATACAAAATTCATTTTTTTTTTTTTTTGGCAGAAGTACAATCACTTATTCGAGAACAAAAGCAGTAGCAACATGACATGCATTTTTTTCCTGAGTCATATCAAATGGGAAGTATGAAGACGAATGAACAAGTATGGGAACGAAGGAGCAGCTAGGAGGACGAGCGACTATAAGAAAAAATGAACACTTACATACATCATGTATGTATGATACATTATATATACACATATACAGACATAAGTTATAAATTAAACTTATATGTTTTATAAGTTCCTAGTGAGAGTTGTATATATTTCCTGTGAAGTGCGGTGTGATAAGTCATCACAAGGAACACTTGCACATACATTACTATTTCTAACATTACAAAATACATTTCGAAGTACGGGGATTAATTACAATGTAGTGAGTGTAAAAGAGGATAGAATTTGCTAGTATCCCCCGAAAAGCCAGACTAAAAGGTATTCTAAGGTGCAGAAATTCACTGTTTCTATCGCCATATTCAAGAGCAAGTTTCGTGTTAAATAACTCAGTTCTTTGAAAACCTAACAATACACTGAAGATTGTATAACTGCCCTAACTCTATGCAGAAGATACTTGATTGAGTTGTGAAAATGCAATCCTATTTCAAAAAAAAATCGCTGTTTTGCACCAAAGAAAACTTTTTTTAAATAACTGGCTTAAATGAAAAGCTGCTAATACAGTGAACGGCACATATTTGCTCTAGAATTCTGCATTCTATACTAAAGTAATTCACTTGGCTTAAAAATATGTAGCTTTTTCAGGAACGAAGGAGCACTTTATCGTTGGCGTGCTCCATTCTGGTACTCACCCACCATTGTCTCTGTCTAGCACAGAATTTATTACTGAGAAGTCTCCCCCCTTCATCTCTGTTAAGAAAAGGATTTCCCCAACATGTTATAGATCTTATGATAGAGCATGAATGGAGGATTTTCCTGGTACAGAGCACTTACCTGTTCGTTTCAAATAGATAGGAAAGGAAGCACAAAATTTGTAAATCTCGATGTTTCGGCCTTCACATTCAGGTCCGTTTTTTTCACCTTAGTCGTCAGTGTATTTCATAGGATTTTGTAGCAGATTTCCTCCTCATTCTCTATATTTTGTCCATTATTTGTCAGTTTCTCTCACAACAAAGTCATCCGCTCAAAACTGATACGTCTTAATTTTTCATGCCCAAATTTGGGCTCCAATTTTCCAGCGGAAGCGAATCAATATTGGATGTGTTGTCTACTATTTAAGTCGTTACCTTCTGGTGTATTTGCAGATACACTTCACTGTCTGTGGATTTTCTTTTGAACGAAAATATTAGCTGTTTAATTCCTCGAATTTTCGCAAGCAATGTCAGGCACGCTCTATCATAAGATATATAACATGTTGGGGAAATCCGTTTCTTAATGAAGAGGAAGGGGTGGAGCATTCTCATTTATAAATTCTCCTGCTAGACAGAGACAATAGTGAGAGTACCTGTGTGGAGCACGCCAACGATAAAGTGCTCCCACGTTCCTGAAAAAGCTACGGATTTTTAAGCCAAGTGAATTACTTTAGTATAGAATGCAGAATTCGAGAGCAAATATGTGCCTTTCAGTGTATTGATAGCTTTTCATTTAAGCCAGTTATTTAGAAAAAAAAGTTTTCTTAGGTGCAAAACAGCGATTTTTTGAAATAGGAACGCATTTTTCAAGAAGATACTTTATTGGGTTGTGAAAATGCGTTCTTATTTCAAAAAGAAAAAAAAACTGCGACATCGGGCGTTCTGTTGATGACCCTTTCAAAATATTGCTTTCTTATTTCGCACTACTACGTTGTATCTTACAACACCACATTATTCTATCTCTTTTGTTCTTTCTTGTTCTTCTCGTGGCTTAGGTGAGGAGTGCCACTTCGCCAACCACACTAAAGTGGGAGGGAGGAGTACGGGATTGGACTAACGCATGCATGGTTATCCAAACGCTGCATGCACTAGCGCGAGAATGCATGTTTACGGGGATTATCTTTAAATAGTAGACTTCAGCTCAGAGTCTCAAAGATTAGGTCATTGAGCATCGTGTTGTCACCTGTGAATAATGCCCGCTGGTGTGGTTACTCTCGTTCCCCCGAAGTACGTTCCATGTGAAAATACTGTTTAAACAACATCATTGCTTCAGTAACTTCCTTGAAAAAGAAGTCAGTAGCCGCAGAACAGGAGCGATTTTTCATATTACTACTAGTTTTACTGGTTTGGATAGTATGTTTATTCACGAAAAGGTCATGATCACATTTCAAATATATCAATTTATTACATAAGTTCGTGAACAATTTCTCTGTTGACAGTTTCTGTACACAGTTCTAAAGAGCTTTAAGATTAACATGAGCTATCCTGTAGTGGAACTTCTTTCATTTTTGAATTTGCGTTCCAGAGTAATGTTTTCTGGATATCTTCTTCAGTTATCGAGATCGCATCTCTTTCTGTGGTAAGGAAATTTAGCAGCTGGATCCATTCAGCAAAGTGTCCTTCCCTGATAAGTTGTAACCCTATAGAATTTTAATTTGTAGCAGACAGTTTGAATATAGTTAAAACTGTGCCATTATCTTGACTAGTCCTTTCTTCAGATTGCTCATTGTTTTTCAGAGAAATGATGCTGCTGTTTTGCTCCGCTCCAAATGTATTTACTTCAGGTCGAATGCATAGAACGCCTTTTGAAGTATTTTCCTGAGGTTGTGGAACCTAGCATTTGTCGCTGCCTTTACTTGTCTTGTTCCGACATCTCACCGTTCGGTAGTACACAGGCTTTGGCGTACCACATGTCAGTAAAACACACCTTAAGAGAGGAAAAGTCTGTGGCGATACCGTGTCTTCTTTGTTCAAAGAAGTTCATAACGTAAGCGAAGATGAGGCAAACTTCCGTAGCCACTGTTGTGTACAGCCATTGCACGCTTAAAATTATAGTACATCTCTTCTTTACACACATATAAGACAGAAACACGCCAGAGTGAAAAATGAGCACATCGCCTACCGTATGAGAGAAACGGACGATTCTTTGTACAGAAGAAAGGGGAGAAGAGTGAAATCGGTGCGTTTGTTGCGAACTTATTTCAAGAGTCGCATGAGCACTTTTATTGTCGTTATCTGCAATAATCTAGAAAAATATGCAACGAGAGTGCCAGATTCGTGTTCGTTCCCGCAGCCTAAGCCCAGACTGCAAGGAAGAACTTTTTGACTCGAGCGAAGTAAGACCTACACACTTGGATATTGATATATTTGGTCTTTGAACTTTTGCTGCTTATCATCTGAATTTTATTCCAGATCATCACTGCTAACAAAGAGGGAAATTCAGTTTCAAAACAAAAGGAAAAGCGTATCAATGAACATGGTGAATCATGTCTGGATCAAACATGCTTCACCACTGGAGTTGGCTGCGAAGACAGGTCACCGGGCAAACTTCTCCCACCGAAACGAGATGGAGATAAAGGAGGCCGGAGCAATTCGAATTGTTCGAATATATACAGCGATGAGGAGAAAGTGGTAGACACCAACGTATTAAGAGTGGGCTCTTAGATATTTTTGTTTAATTTCTTCTTGTGATCAAATAAGTCGGATGTAGGTAGGTAGAGGCTCCGCTGTGACTGCAGGATTATTCTATACAACCCTAGCACCTTTTTTGCAAAGTGTGGAAATCTTTCGCCATATAACAGTGCTGGTTGTATAGCTCGAACGTTCCCAATGCGTACCCTTGAACACCTGATTGCGTTTAGTTAAAGCAGCGGTACCACGTGCAGATAGCAGTCAAGCTCCTATACACGGAACCAAAAAGGGTGTGGTGTCTAGCATATCGCCAGAGCCCATAACCTGAAAGATCAACTGCTTGAATGAGCGTGGAATGTTTGGCAAACATTCGTTTTGTCACAGCGAATGAACTGCAACGAACCGCCCTGACCAGGCTTTCGCGATATTTCTATGTGCCTTTTGCTGCGCTGCAGGAAACACGCATCAGAGATCGGTCCGTCATCAGCGTCCAATACTGCGGCGATGCTGATGAAAGGAAAATAGATGGCTGCGCGATAGCTGTAAGGGATGACTATAACTAACTGGTAGAGGAGCTTTGCTCAACGTTGTCTAGATGCGTTTTTGTGCGATTGCAGGATCGCAGAGGATTCAAACTCTGCATCGTAAGTGCTGAGACACCAACAGACCGCTGAGGACCACTACAAAGACGCGTTTTGTGATGTACTCAATACGTTGATATCCAAGATATCAAGCCAGCAGGCGGTCATCATCATTACTTCCATGTTTGAGAGACGTCGCGTTCGATTTCTCCAGTTCTTCTCATTTGTGTGGTGCGGTTCCGGAAAAGGTGTCGAGGAGCTCAATATCAACCGAAGCTCGACTTGGTAGGTCTGAAAAACTAGGAATGCAGAAAGATATTTTGCTAACGAGTGTTGGTCATTATCGATTATGCACCAAGAAGAGAGTGGATGATTTTCCTTAAATATATTCAGGATAGATACGGTTAGATAGAAGAACTGAGGAGTTCCTCTTCAACAGAAAATCGAATGGTAAGTTTGAAAGATGAAGAATGCAGAACGAAATTTCGGCAACGTGTGTCTATACATGTTTGAGTGCGGGCCGGGAAGAAGCTCACGAAGCGGATTTCTTTAGAAAGTGCATCCAGGACACTGCAAAAGAAATACTCCCGGTTTTACTGCCGTGCAATAAGTTTGCCTTTGCATCTGCGGAAACAAAATCCATGTATAATTCTCTATGCGCCTCCCTCAGCACTGGCGATTTCAGCCAGGAAAAGCGTCTGAAAAGGAAGTTGCGTCGTCAACTGCAGCAAGACCGCGATAACGAGTGGACGTCAAGAACGAAGGAGTTTGAAAAGACGTGGGAGGACAAGAACCCGTGGAAAGCCTATGCTTTACTAAGACAGTGTAGCGGCGAGATGAAGAGATGTTCTTCTATCCTCAACACTGCCAATGGAATGGCTCCCTGTGAAACAACCCTACCAATTTGGAGGGATCACTTGAAGACCCTGCTCAACGGGCAAGCGCCATCAGCTACTGAACTCGAGCACATTCATGAACCACCGACCGGGTCAAATGTTCTGGTCTTTGTCTCAAAAAATGAAGGATGGAAAATCTGGCGGAAACGATGGAATTAGTGCAGAAATAATGAAATCTCTTCTTTCTTCTGGGATTCTTGATATGACAGAGATCATCCGCTCATCATGAATAGACGAAAGGATACCTGACTCATGAAGATACGCTTTGATAATTCTCTCCACAAGGAGTTATCGGTCACGAACCCTGGGAACTATCGAGAAATCTCTTTGCTGTGTGTTATGTGCAAGGTTTTGGAGCGGATTGTCCTGGACCGACTTATTAAATATTGCGAAGAAAAGTGCGTGTCGAGCAAGCTGGCTTCCGTCTTGGCACATCTACGATTGACCAAGTGTTCATTGTTAGAAGAGTGATCGAAATCTGGCAGCGGTATTCGAAGCCAACGCAATTAGCCATTCTTTACTTTGAAGCCGTTTTCGAATCTACCATCGAGGCTCTCTTATCGGCCTTCCTTCTCATCGCGCTGACGCAGTACCAGGAAAGTTCGTTCTCCTGCTTGATGACATAGATCAACGAACAACTGTTGCAGTTCAAACACCAGCCGGACGTACAATCCTTTACTGATCTCGAGTTCTCCGACGATGTTGTTATATTCGCGGAAAGCACTACAAAGCGCTACAAAAGTTCAACATGTTGTCAAACTTGTATCGAAACTGACTGTAGCCTAAGGACTACGTCTACGTCCTGATAAATGCAAGCAGATGTGGATCTCTTCGAGACCTCGAGCGGGAATCAGGGTGGACGGACAGGCCATCAAGCTCGTCGATGAGTTCTGTTACCTGAGCTACACGCTGAAGAACAACGGCTACTACGAGAAAGATATTCAGCAAAGATGCGCCAAGGCCATTTCCGCATTCAATTCCTTAACGAAATGCCTGTTGTAGACCACCATCACCAACGAAGTCAAGCTGTGAGTCTACCTATCCGCAAATCCCATCGTAAGTGGCTACAAAAAATCGTCATCGCTTCTTTTGTCACATATTAAAGAGACCAGCGGATCGCCTCGTTCAACGAGTTAGGAGTTCATCGGGTTCAAGCTCGAGGAGACCACGTGGCTAAAAGTGGAAGTTCTGGACTGAGGTGGTGACAGAGGGCCAAGAGGACACTCGGCGAGGATGGGCAGTTGAAGTGAGACTTAAGGTTTCGCAGGATATGGAATAGCGACGAATGGATTGATTCAGTGCAGGTTGTTGCGCAAGATCGAGAAGGTTGAGCAGAGCTATGTTCAACAACGCCACACCTCGGCAAAGATGTGGGTAATCGCGTCAGGCAATGACATTAGCCCACCGATTAAGGCATCATCTCACGAATCTACGGTGGTAAGGGTTTAAGGCGGGTAGTGCCTGTAGGGGGTCGTAGATTGTGGGGAAGAGGATGATTCCCTTCATCTCTCCCTGTATCAGTGTAAACGGACGACCACGGAATTCTTACGATGACATCTATTGCAATGGGCAACCATTGCGCACTGTCCCGCATGGGATTCGCCCGATTGAGTTTTCGACGAATCGCAGGCGGGGTGATGCTTTTAATGGCAGCATACCACTAATCTGGGGTGGTACGGATTTCAGGTGGAGCATTCGTATACGGGGTCGTAGATTAATGAGACCGGAGTGGTTCCGCTCATCTCTCCCTGAATCTCTGCATGCATCTGGCACCTGAATGTTGCTTTGTACGATGCCTTCTATTGCAGCGCGCCACCCTTGCAAGCGTAGCGTCCCTTACTGCCTTTCGGGGCAGTCCGAATTGATTTTCGACGAATCGCAGGACTGAGGGTGCGCAAGAGATGGAACGTTGCAATAGATGGCGTCGTACAATACAGCATTCTGGAGGCAGCTGTTTGCAGTGATGCAGGGAGAGATTGGCGGAACTACCCCCGTCTCCATAATCTACGACCCCGTATACGGATACTCCACCTGAAATCCGCACCACCTCAGATTCGTGGTATGCTGCCTTTAAGTAAGTAAACCTAATGGCAACGAAGCATTTCATCCCTCCAGGGTCGATAAATTAGTCCAGACTTGTCTGGGATGATAAAAAAGACCGATTTGGCACATCGGCTCGTTCCCGCAATATATTGTAAGGCTGCAGACGCCTATAAACCTCAAACGATCTCAAATTCAAGACGATTTAGTAGGTGCGTTACCAGAGAGGTTGATCAGTTCAGTGCACTCTACGCCTTTTGTCAAATAAGATTCTATAACATTTCGTGTCCGCTACGGGGATTTTGAGGGCTTATTTTCACACTGCTAAAATATTTATTTGTCGAAGAAAACTGGAATTTCTTTGCATCATGGCATCGTTTTGCGTCATTCATTTCATCCGAGCTCATTCTACGTGGTTCCACTTAGCATTTTCCTTGAGCTTTTTGCTTAGGTCCAATAATGGACAGATGATAAGGATAATCTCTACCATTAATTGGATGCGTGTAGCATTCCGCCAATCAAGTTTTGAGGCATCACCTCGCAGCGATTATCGATTTCGGCTCCACAGCTGATTGCGACTGGCCATTCTCTTCAGAGCGTCAAATAAAAATGAGTCCATTCAAACTTCTCTCTTCACGCGACTTTTCATCACGGTTAAGGCTGTCAGCAGTGTTACAACGGCGGGGTCGGCGCGGCGACCGACGCACGCGAAAAATGAGCAGTGCCAACTTTGGATTGACGCCATCAAAGAAAGTGCAGATCAACGAGTCACCAGATGCCATTTTTGCTACTAGTGAGTCAGACGATGGAGACAGGAAGCAAGAAAGAGAAACAAAGGAGATATAATCAAGGAGAAAAGAGAACTCAGTCCATACTGAAGACATTGTACACGTACTAGAAATGGAATAATGCTCAGTTTATTGGAAGAAGCGTTATTATTGTAAATAACTTGGAGTTGAAGAGGCTAATCTGTTTCTTCCACTTTTCTCCTTCCTTCATATCGTAATTGTACTTCTTTCATCTCACTTAAGTGAAGGTGCGGTTGAATACCGGTGGCGAGATCGTGGAGGCTCTGAAGAGTGGTGTTGATGGTATTCCTCCAGTTGATGGTATTCCTCCAGTAAGATGGTAAAGATATTCATCCCGTTTGCACGCAGGTGTTCTGCACTGAGACATGGAAACGCCGGCCGCCACTGCACAACCGCTGACAACTTTGCGTGAAGAGCGGATTGGCCGCCCATGCAATTTTTATACCATTTCTTTTTGGATACATAACTGTTTCTTTTTTCGGCAACTAGGGGCTAGTACGTTTCAATTCAGTTCGGTTCTTGGTATATCCCTTCATTAAGCTTCCATTTCAGCAGGTCAAGGGATCTTGAAATCCGCTAGAGTTTTCAAATCTGAATCTCGTTCAAATCCTAAGAACCTGAATCGTACACGTAAAAGAGCAAAAAAATGGCAGATGTGATGACGTGAGTCCATAGCAATGCAACCATCTCCGTTGCATTTTCCAACTGATATCAGCTGATGAACGTAGATCCGCCAATCTGCACTCCTCCGCGGCGCAATCCTGTCACGACATTGCTTTCTTCATTCTATTGTAAGATATGATTTACACATCACTACAAGGTACTTGTGCCATATGAAACATCTAATACCTCTGCAATAATCTACCTGAGGCAACTCTTTTTCGAGAAATTAACGCCTATGAGTGAGTAAAAATCCTCTGTTCGAGTTCGCATTATACTTATTTCTCTCTTGTCTTTCCTCAAAAATCTGTGGCCTCCAACCATCTACTAATTACAATGCGCCCAAAAAATACGATCAAGTTTCTTTTTTTTTAAACGGCTTTCTTGCTTTGTCTCCCTTTTCTGAGTAAAGTAGGAAGATACAGAACGAAAATATCTGGAAGGATTGGTATTACTTTTTTCTTTTTCGAAGTCTTCTGACTTTTCTGCGTCCTCATCGCGTTTCCGCAATGCGAACGCCGTAGGCGACGTGGATGAGGTAACGCCGGGCGGCAGCGCTGCGCCCACATCTCATTTATTGCGGCAGCCGATGAAAAGCGCCAGGAGAATGATAAGGTGCAGATGCTCTAACTAATGATAAGGTTCAGATGCTCTAACTATTTTGAAACCGGAACTACTAAATCTTGTCTACGTTGACAATTTTGCCACCTAATTACCTCAAAGAGAAAGCGAGGAAGAGATGTACTGAAATGGATAGTGGGTGTTGCTCTCAGCATTGCCACAGATCCAGTTTCACTACAATTGGGGCCCTGCAAGTCTGAATGTAATATACCTTTCAGAAGCGACGTAAACGAAAAATCCCAGCACGCTACAGAGATGATGATTTCCAAATCCACGTTAAGGAAAGTGTATGTTGTTTTCACAGCATGTGAATTGCAAAGTGTTACTGTAGTAAAATTTTCCTTGTGTCGAATTCTCCTTGCAGGAACAATCAAAGGTTTACTCAAAGTTGCAGCGTTTCAACTCGTGGACGGCTTCGGACTTGTGTACAAAAAATACCATTTGCACCGCAAGGTATTCAGATTCAATGACAAGTGATGTAAGTGAGGTGCGTCAGATTGCGTACCATTTCGCAAAGAAAGTGCTAATTGATGCTCAACATGAAGCGTGTACATTGTAACTTGTAGGGGCTATAACTTGTAGTGGAGTTATCAGTGTTGGAATACATCAGTATCGGTGATATTAGTCATGTGTATTTCTTCTTTTTATTTTAACCTTTTAGAGATAGGCTTGCTGTGTCAATGCGTTGAAACATAATTTCAATTCAGGTTGTAAGTCGTCTTGTAAAAACCGTAAGCGGTCTCCTGTCTTTAGAGGTGAGGCAATAGTAGCAGTGGTAATTTTGCGGTTTTTTTTTAGCATTGTTGTTATTAGCGTTTTACTCTATATCATGCAGTAACACTATCAGTCTTCTCACTCTGTATTAATTTTCGTTAACACTTGGTTATGACACCGCTAAAAATAAGTTATTGTAAACAACAAAAAACCGACTAGAAGTACACTCGTTTAAGAGTTCAAGTGTGGCAAACTTAACATCGTTTCGTTCGAAATCATCGAGACAGCGTAGAAGGCCAGACTGGATGGATAATGAGGATTTCGTTATTGTAGAAGATAGAAAGGTTTGTTTTAAGGTCCACTCGTATGCATTTTACGAGACCTAAACTCCGCAGCTTCATGAATACATGGAGAGGTAATTGTGCTTCTTCTGTAGTAAAGCTAGGGAGAGGGAAGATCGATTAGTTGTAGGAAAAAGACTTGTTAACAAGTGTCGTGTCGTGTATGGGTTACAGCCTATTATTGATTCCTCACTAGAATAAAATAATTAAGACATCCACTCTGTGAGTGTGGACACCTAGTCATTGTAGTTAGTCAAAATCAAAGTAAATGTATGTACATCGTGTGTATTTCGGATCTGGAAGTCTATTATAATAAGAAATTCAATGTGAAGGTAGTAAAAAGATGGGCCATTACGTATCCATTAGAAATTCACTGCGAATTCGTTGTGCTAATATGATATTTATTCGGAGATTCGATGTCGGTGTATGTAGAATGCAGTAGTATGTGTGCAGAAGTACAAACCTGTAGTGTGCATGCAGAAGTACAAACGCACACTCGTACATTCTTCTTTAGGATGTTGTTCAAGGGCGCTTGAGAGTTGGAAGAAGAATTGCACTTCTTATGTGAATGCGAGGCGGGTGTGGTGCACTCGGTTAGAAATCCGTTGTAGGCGCACGGTCGACGGTGCGAATCCGCAGTAGTGCTCACCAAGCCTTTTATCCCTGCTGGGTTGATAACTTGGTATCAGGACATGTCTAGGAGGTTAAAACACTGACTTGACGCATCAGCTAGCCAGAACAAGTCATTGTATAGGCCAGTTACACGTTCTTTAACCTCAAACGGTTCTGAATTGAAGTGAACGTGGTGGTGCATCAAAAGCGGATTGATTAACGCCAGACACTTTATCCTTTATCCACTTTATGTGAATGCAGTAAAGATGGTTATTTGGAATTGTTTGCTGAGCGTACAAGATTCTGAGGGTAGAGCGGAAGCGAGACGCGGTTGAACAAGTCTCTATTGAGTAATTTGTATCATATAGCAGTCCACGACCGCCTATTGGCCCTTCGTAGGCAAACCTCGCGAAGAGGATCATCTACTGGATTCAAGAGGTACTATGGACACAACAATCTTTTTCGTTTACTCATACAAATCGAAGTTCTTTCAATGTGCTTCTCAGCTTGGCGACACATTGCTATATTGCTTGTCAACGTGTTTGTTGATGTGTATCGGTTGTTGGAGGTTACTGTTGGTGTAGAACGGCTTGCCATCAACTACTTGTTGATGTATGTAGACTGCTTGGTGATGTGCATAAACTGTATAAACTGCTTGCAGCTGGCAGCAAGTGTGAAGCGGCTTGGTGGTGTGCTGGTTGGTGATGGAGATTGCGGAAATTGCGAGTCGGCGGTGGCGGAGAAAGGTTTCAATGCATATGTGCCCTTCTGGTAGAAATTGAGATGTTCTAATGTGGTGGAGGAGGCAATTGTGGCCTTGACCACAATTCTCACATCTTACCACAGAGTCGTCCGCGCCTACGTGCAATAATGGAGTGCTAAACGTCAACCGTGGTCCTTTGCTACCATGTGTGTTCATACGGTCGCCTCTACCGCCGTATCATGTCAATAGGGAGATCTCCAAGGGCCAACTCGGCCGCTCCGAATGACGCAGCAAATAGACGCCAATCTTGAGTTTGACGGACCACGTCGTACACCTCTTCTCTGCGGTCAACAGAGCCAAGTCACTCCGAATTTCATACCCAGCAAGCGAGTTCACGACATAAGCTGTGTATCAAGGGAAAGCCGGCAGATGCAACAAATCGAACATGGGTCTTGCGTTTGCTATTGAAGACAAGACAGGATCATATTTTCATGCTGCTAAAAAAGTGTATCCATAAAGAAGAATGTTGTGAATGTGCCGGAACGCGTTTGGAAGAGAATAGTGGGTGAGTCAAAATCCATTTGTGATTGCATTCGCTCCAATGCTAAATCTAGACTGCAGCAAAAGTTCAAACGATTGGCAGATCATTGGAAACACTAGAAGGTTAGCGAACTTGTTAGCGCGACCTCTGTGTGTTCAGAACACTCCGGCTCCACTGCTTTCAACAGAAATATTGAAGGTTCATTTCCTGCTTCTGTGATTGGCAATGTGCTTAACTCAGCTGAAGCGCTTTCCGTTTTGGATTTCGGCCTCAGTTTCGCGTCTGGTCAATCAAGTCCGGGCTCATCCGCAAGATCGGGGCGGCCTACAATTGTTTCATGATAGGTTGCGACTGAGAGCAAAAGAAGAAGAGGGAATACAGCAATGCAGAATAGCTGCGCGACCTATGCTTACCCTCTATACCATTCCCACCTACGACGTATAAACCACTAGACCCTGACCCCACTGTAGACAAGAAGTTTCGAGTGTTTGCAACATCAGTGTGTTCCGTTTTTTTTCGCTTTTCGAAAAAAAAAACACGTAGATTTCAACCTATCTGTTGCGCAACGCCGAGGTCTACGCGAGATCCTCAATCAAAAAAAAAACACGTAGATTTCAACCTATCTGTCGCGCAACGCAGAGGTCTACGCGAGATCCTCAATCAAAAAAAAAACACGTAGATTTCAACCTATCTGTCGCGCAACGCAGAGGTCTACGCGAGATCCTCAATCAAAAAAAAACACGTAGATTTCAACCTATCTGTTGCGCAACGCCGAGGTCTACGCGAGATCCTCAATCTCACGTGGACCTCCACGTACAGCTACAGTCGTGGCGGTACAGGTGGAAAGATCATATCTCCGCTAGTGATATGCGAAGAGATTCATTATCTTGTCACGTGAACTAGACATAGTGACAGCAAGGCATCAACTTGAGGATGACACTTTATATGTCCCATCCTCCGCCAATGAATTTAAAAAGAAATATCGCCGTCTGAGTAAGGTATGGTTTGAAACGTATACGAGTCTGATTGCTACCTGCACGTGGTGGCCCTGCTTCAACCAAATGCAATCAGGCGTTCGAGTGTACGCATTGGGAACGTACGAGCTATATAACCCGCACTGTTATATGGCGAAATTCCCATATATTGCTAAATGGTCCTGTTGTCCAGCACACAACACAACTCAATCGCCAAAGCCCATAACCTGAAAGGTCAACTGCCTGAAGAGAGCATGGAATCTTCGGCAACAACCATTCGTTTCGTCACGATGAACTGCCGGACACTAGTGAGTGAACTCCAACAAGCCGCCTGTCTAGGCTTCTGCCTGTGTGACTATCTCTGTGTGACTTTCGCTGCACTGCAGGAAACACGCATCAGAGATCGGCCCATCATCAGCATCGAAAATTACACCTTGTACTGCGGCGATGCTGATGAGAACAAAGTAGGTGGCTGCGCGATAGCTGTTAGGAACGATTACAACAACCTGGTAGAGGAATTTGGCTCAACGTCGTCTAGATGCGCCTTTCCACCACTGCGGGATCGCAGAGGACGTAAACTCTGTATCGTAAGTGCTCACGCACCTGCGGAAACCGCTGAGGACAACAGTAAGGACGCCTTCTATGATGAACTCAATGCGTTGATGTTCAAAATGCAAAGCCAGCAGATGGTCACTGTCGGAATCGACGCAAATGCGAAGATGGGACTCGAACAGCAATCCGATGTGCTAGGAAAATGGTATTATCCGGCGGGGCGCAGGTCGGCGCAGGACGGTGACTGTCTCATCGACTTATGCGAACAGACGGACCTCATCATCGCTTTAAGAGGAATCACCGACGCCATCAGCTCACGTAGCAGGGGTCAACACTTTTAACGCCTGAAGAGCAGTGCAAGCGGAAGATTACGACTCTTAAGCTTCAACTCGACTACGTTTTGGCGAGGAACATTCCTCAGTCAAATATCCGTAAATCTAGATCGGTTTGGGACGTTGCCTTCGACTCTGACTCCAACGTCCAGTTCTTCTCAGTTTCAAGATACGGTTCCACAAGAGAAACCGAGGAGTTCCTCCTCAACCGAAAATTGACATCGCAGGTCTGAAAGGCGAAGAATGCAGAACGAAAAAAATGTTCTCCTGTCCTTAACACTGCCAATGGAGTGGCTGTCGGTGAAGCAACCCTTCCAATTTGGAACGATCACTTCAAAACCTTGCTGAACCAGCAAGCACCGTCAGCTCCCGAACTTGAGCACGTTCATAGGTCGACATATGCGGTTAACGAGGAACCACCGTCGGAGGTTCTGGTCTGTATCCAAGAGATGAAAAATGGAAAATCTGGTGGAAAGGACAGGATTAGCGCAGAAATGCTGAAATATGTTCCTCCGTCTGGGATTCGTGAGGTGACAAAGATAATCCGTTGACAAAGATTTCTGGACTTTGAAGCCGCGTTCGACTCTCCTCACCGAGGCCGTCTTCTTAACGCGCTCCGCGCCTATGGAGTACCAGGAAAGTTCGTTCGCTTGCTTGATGACATGAATCAACAAATAACTGCTGCAGTACCAACAGTAGGCGGATGTACAATCCGCAGACGTCGCCTTAGCACCATCAGGGTGCCCCTTTACTGATCTCGAGTACGCCGACGATGTTGTTATATTCGCGGAAAGCATTACAAAGCACTACAAAAGTTCAACATGTTGTCAACCTTGTATCGAAGCTGACTGTAGCCTATGGACTACATCCGCAAGCAGATGTGGATCTCTTCGAGACCTCGAGCAGGAATCAGGGTGGACGGACAACCGATCAAACTCGTCGATGAGTTCTGTTACCTGGGCTACAACCTGAAGAACAACGGCTACTACGAAAAAGATATTCAGCAAAGAAGCGCTAAGGCCGCTTCCGCATTCAACTCCTTAACGAAATGCCTGTGGTCGACCACCATCACCAATGAAGTCAAGTGCGAGTCTATCTATCAGCAATTCGCCCCATGATGATGTACGGATCGGAGACTGGCGTGACGGAGAGGCTTGTTCGCACGGAAAGGAGACTGTTTAGACTGCTCCTTTGCTACTTTTGGCCTTGTGTATGCCACAATGGAGACCTTTACACAGAGATTGATGTGGTATACCGGCGGATGACATGTGAAAGATATCAACATCTCGCGCCGCCATCGAAAGTGGCTAAACTAAATCGTCTTCGCTCCTTTGGTCATATATTAAGTAGACCGGCAGATCGCCTTGTTCAACGAGTTCTGACGAGTTTGTCGGGTTCGAGCTGGAAGAAGCCACCTGGCCGAAAACGGAAGTTTTGGACTGAGGTGATGAAAGAGGACCTGAGGACACCGGGTGTGGATAGACAGTCCAGGCGAGATGCAAGTTTTCGTCGAATATGGGTATGCGACGAATGAATTGATCCTGTGCAAACTCTCGCAGAAGATCAAAAAGGTTGGGCAGAGCTATGTTCAAGGACGGCACACCTTGGCGAAGATGCGTGTAATCGCGTCAGGCGATGACATGAGCCCGCCGGTTAAGTCAAGTCAAGTCATGGCTTGAAACAGCGGGAAAGCTAAGCTGGTACGTAACTCTGCGCATGACCTATTATGCACAACTCCCACTTGCGTAGTTTGCCCACTGGTTTGGTTTAGCAGAGAACTGGTGAAACTACTGAGCAAAAAAAAGGCGGGAAAGGCAAAAAAATCTACAGGCGCAATTAGGGATAAAACTAGCACAGACTCCCAGCTATGCGGTTTTACCGTATGGCAGGGAGGATTGCATGATACCAGAAGTGATGTGTTGTATGACATGCAGGTCGTGTGGTGACGATTACATAGGGGAACCGGGACACCCACTATGTGTTCGAAAAATCTAAACTTTTCGCCCCACTTTGAGTACGCCCAAGACTTACTTAGATACTTACTTAGATGGCCCGTCTTCACCGGACGTGCGGGCCCCAGCATCTCTTCCACTCGTTTCGTTCCCTCGCCATTGTCATCCAAGATGTTCTCAAGCTTCGTGAGTGATGTTGACGTTGACGAGCCGTATCCAGCTGAGCTCTCAGCTGGTCCATCCGTGTAGCGAACACATCACCCCATCTCGTTGACGGTCTCCCTCGGGGGCGTTTATGGTCCTTTGGGATCCACTCTAGCGTTCTTTTAGTCCATCTATCGTCGATTCTTCTCATGATATGACCTGCCCATCTATGTTTTGCTTTCGATACATATTCCGCTGGGTCGCGAAGACGGGACATTCCTCTTACGTCGGAACTACGAAGACCGGCTAGGTGTTGTGTGCGCCGGTTAAACTTCAAGGGACATCTCTCAAGGGCTCTGTGGGTAGTAAGTAGCTTCCTAGACGTGGCCGCGGTGTCTGCCCACGTCCCCGCTGCGTAACAGAGCGCTGGAAGGACTGTCGAGTCGAACAGATGGGCACGAAGATCTTGGTCCGGCAGTTGGTCAGTAGCTTCCCTGACGGCTGCGAATGCTGCCTATGCTGCTCTCATTCTTCTATTTAGTTTTTTTCAAGTCGTTTTATGTTCATTGACGTCCAAGGTATACGTATGACGGAGTTTCCACGATTTGGGAGTTTGTACTCCTCGGTCCTCGCAGTGGCGTTCTTCTGAACGTGTCTTCTTATGTCTGTTGTTGTCTGTTTTTCGTAGTCCAGTTCCTTCCTGCTTCGTTCAATTCGTTGAGCATCGTTTCCTTATTGGTACTGCTCGAAAAGAGAACGATGTCGTCCGCGAAACGAAGGTTCGAAAGAAATCTTCCATCAAAACGTATGCCCCTTTCTTCCCAGGAAAGTGATTCCATTATCCATTGCAATGCAGCCGTGAACAGCTTCGGTGACATAGTATCGCCTTGTCGTACCCCCTTTCCAATGGGTATGGTGAGAGGGCGGTGGAAAAGCTGTATCCTAGTCGTGCATCGATCGTAGCAATTGGCTAATGTCCTCACATACGACGCGTCCACACCTTGATCGACCAGCGCTGACATTATTGGATTCGTTTCTACGCTGTCGAAGGCTTTCTCATAGTCGACGAAGGTTAGAACAAAGAGCAGGCGGTATTCCCGGCAAACCTCTATGACCCTCGACACGGTCTGGATGTGGTCCAAGCAGCTGAACCCCTGGCTCAATCCAGCTTGTTCTTGAGGCTGGGCTTCATCCAGCGTCCTAGATATGCGAGTGAGGATGATTTTGGTGAATACTTTGTATAACACGCTCAGCAAGCATATCGGACGGTAGTTCCGAAGGTCCTCTCGGTCACCTTTCTTATTGATAAGAACGGTTCGCGAGGTCTTCCACTGGTCTGGGATCCTTTCTTTTTGAAGGTAGGATGTCATGTGCGCTGCTAAGATTACATGAAGCGGATGGCCACCAGCCCGAAGAAAGCCTGCTGGTATAAAATCAGGTCCGGGGGCTGTGCCAGGTTTCATGCTCTTGATAGCGACTAGTACTTCCGAAGGGAGAATCCGTGGTGGAGCTTTGCCAGTGGGGATGATCGGGCTTGACACAGGAGTTGATGAACGGAAAAGGTTCGAGTAGAACCTCTCCGTAATGATTTCCATCTCACGACGAGAAGACGTGCGAGTCCCGTCTTCGCTCAGCAAGGCTGCTAGCGGAATATTATATTCGCGGAGATCCCTGCGGCACTTCTTTAGACTCGTTCTTCTTTGTGCTGCTTCTAGATTCTTCTTCTGCCTGTACTTCAAAAGATCCTCCTGCAACGCTTTTCTGCAGCTAATGTTTGCTACTAACCGCTCAATGTGCGATGCATTCGGATCAAGCCTCAAAGCCCTTCTTCTTTCCAACAATTCCTTGGTGGTCCTCGAAATTCGATCCAAGTTTGTCGTGCGCGGCTAGAAGGCACGTTCAGCGCAGACTCGTAATCCTCTGAGCAGCATCTCGTAGTCCACGTTTGGGTCCTCCTCGATGTGCCAGTCACCTTGGAACAAGGAGTCCTCGAGTACGCAATCGTCGTAGACGACTTCTTTTCTCCTTCGTTGCCGATAGTAGATGTTCTTTTCCATCTTGTGGCTAAGACGTATTTTCGCACGAAGGAGACGGTGATCAGAACCACTACAAAAGGATGGTACTACTGAGACGTCAAGTAGACACCACCTCCGGTTGGTGAGTATGTGGTCGATCTCCGCACGAGTCGCGCCATTGGGCGATTCCCATGTCCACCGACGATGATCTTTTTTCATGAAAAGAGAGTTCCCATGAAAGAGGCGAGCGGCGGACAACAGCCCGGCGAGACGATTGCCATTTTCATTCCGGTCCCCTAGTCCAAATCTTCCAATCCTGTATTCCTCTTCTGTGGCCTTTCCTAGTTTTGCGTTGAAGTCTCCGACAACGAATTTGTAGAAGGACTTCTCGTTGCGGACTACTTCCTCCAGCTCCTTGTTGAAAGCGTCCAATTCGGATTCGTCAGCTGCTGATGTTGGTGAATAGCAGTTGATGATACTGATGGGTTTTTGGCGCAGAGGGCGGAGGCGAAGAATGGCCAGACGAGGTGACAGAGTCTCGTGAGAATCGACAAGATGGACGACAGATGGGTGCACAACAAAACCAACACCGCCTACATTTCGCGACGGAACCTTCTCTCCATGAATGACGAGTGTACCGTCATTCATCTGTCGTACGTCGCTCCTTCTGCACTTGGTCTCCTGCAGAGCAATCACGTGATATTTGATACGCTCTGCAGCTCCGAGAAGGGCATGCAGGTCAGCGTCTGTGGACACTGTTCTCGCGTTGTAAGTACACAGTCTGAGGCAGTCTCCATGGCGAGTCATGCGTGTGTCGCCTTGGTCCAGAATCAACGACGTTCTGAGCAACCTGAGATTTGACCGCCTCTCACCGGTCGCCATATTGTCCGATGTTTGAGATGGCAGGGCCCAGTGTGCAGGGTACTGAGGCAGTGTATATGCTGAAGTGGCAAAAAGACTTTTCCCCAAACTAAGCAGCAATGCCATGGTGAGCTTAGCTTTCACCATAGGTCGTCGCCCAACCTATATGGATCAGGGAGCCACCTTGCGACATTTTGCCAAGACGGTGGTGCATCTTAGCAGTGGTTTACTCTTAGCTAGGCTTCCGATTCCGAGAAGTCGGAATGTCGGATGTGTCGAACTCCTTCTCAGCTTGGGAGACCCTGCCGGAGGACGAACCTCCGCTGTGCATCGCAGTTCGACGCCCAGTGTTACCTCCACGCCACTATGAGGCGGTAAACCGTTGTGGAGGACGCCGAAGACTACTACGAAAATTACGAGGTAGAAGTTAAGATACTATCTTTCGAGTCCATGATCATCGCGCGCAGAACACTGGAGGAATTTGGGATGAGTGCCAATAGTCCAAAAGTGGATAGAAAGGATGAGTGAATTGCGTTCACAAACGAACGGGCCCCACGTCAGAATCTTTGCGAGTTTGGATCTACGGGGCGGACAGTCATTTCCCTATAAAAACCTTTGTGACTCGTAGTTGTAGTATGTGGTTGTCTGATATTCAGCGAATGAGGTAAGCACTAGCCGATGTGTTGTCCTTTGAGTTTGTCTATCGTTTTGATGCTTTCTGTAGGGTAATGAGGCGCTTGAGAGGAGAAGTCACCGATGGCTTTAATTTTTCCAGGTTCTGACAAAGGCGATAACTCCGAAATGTTAGCTGTAAGTTAATAAAGAAAGATCAGCGCCATTCTTGGCTAAAGCTCAAATTACCCGAAAACCTATGTACTTAACATGCCGAAATTCAAGGACAGTTAAACACGGGTATCTCGGAATATATTTAGGTTGGCGTGGGTTTGGATTCCCCTCAAAACTGAATTGTGCTGGAAGAGGGCGTCTTCAAGGTGGGACTGGGCAAGGTGATATTTGTGCGCTTACTAGCATCTAAGAAACAAATTCATGTATGGAAGGTGTGGTGAAAGTGTGAAGGGTGCATTCCTCCTGCTTTCTAAATTTTAACAAGTATGATCATATGCGGGAAATACGGAGTCATGAAGTATAAAAGTGCAGTGCGGAGTGCAAAAGAGAAATCGACTAAGAGGATAGGAGTATTTATTGTTGTACGAACGCGTTGAAATTTTTTCTTTGAAGTTAACAGATCACGAAACTGACGATGTCAAGATCTCTGTGGGTAAATATAGAGCTCGAAGTGTAGATAGTGAGTATGAGCGGGCACCGTTTAGCTCCCCTAATCGTCCGGAAAGAAATTGGGAAAAAAAAACATATGTGACAACTAATGAATGTGAAACCTTTTCTGGTCTGTCATAATAATCACTGCAGAAAGCTTTCGCCAGAAGTTCGTTTGTATACGTATCCTAAGGATATTGATGCATTGTATTTTGCCTCAATAAGGCGACCTCTTTTAATTTCAGTGCCGTCGTGAGAATGCTGGTGATCCTTCGTTTCTACGGAACTATAGTGGTCCAGAATCGTTATCTCCACATTCATTGTGAGTTGAAACCTTCTTCAGCTACCGGGCAAACTTTTTTTCTTGAGAGAAAGACTTACAGGAAGTGCTTCTATAGAATGCGTGTTTCACAAGATTCAGAATATTGATCATTATCGTATTGGACAAGAGTTCGATATAGTTTCATCTACTTGAGGATGAACACACATCGCATCTTAAACGTGGATGCAATGATGAAATTCGTCTGCTTGAAAAGGTATATCAGACGATTTCTGTTGTCCGATGTTTGCTCCACGGACTATTTTCCATGCACATCGGATTGTTGTTCAAGTCCCATCTTTGCATTCGTATCAATTCCGACAATTACCGCCTGTTGGCTTTATGTCTTAGATATCAACGTATTGAGTACATCATAAAACGTGTCCTTGTTGTGGTCCTCCGCGGTCTCCATAGATGCGTGAGCACTTACGATCTAGAGTTTGAGTCCTCTGTGATTCCTCAATCGTACAAAGACGCATCTTGACGAGGTTGATCCAAACTCCCCCACCAGGTTGTAATAATCGTTCCTATAATCGTTCGTCACCTGATACGTGTTTCCTGCAAAGAAGCAAAGGATGCAGATATCGCAGAAGTCTGGATAGAGAGGCTTGTTAGAGTTCACCTGACAGCGACCGGCAGTTCAGTGTAGCGAGAGAGATCTTTGTCGTCAAAGATTCCATGTTTTCCTTAGGCATCCGAACTTTCAGGGTATGGGCTCTGGCATGGTGCTGGACCACGGCACCATGCCAGAGCCCATACCCTAAAAGACCGCAGCACCTTTTTGCAACGTATGGGAAGTTTTTGCCATAGGTAACAATAAGACTTGTATACACCGCCCCGTTGTATCTTATTGCTGTCAATGCTCAAAAAATTCCTTGTTTAACTTTCGCCGTTTTTCTTTGGCCCAAGAGCTGCAAAAATCCTCGAGAAGCTTGAATGTAGTGGAAGGGTTCAATATTGTCAGATTGATACGCAGTACTTTGGAGCAGGGGCTCACCTCACTGCGAGAAGGAGCAGAAAGAAAACGCCTTTATCATATTCAGTCTTACATTCACTATTCGCTGCAGTAATCAACATGGTGAGCGGCCAACTGATGATGGTTGCGCGCGTTTATCTTCTTGACCAGGGTGGATGTAGAGAAGAGGGTCTTAGCGCATTTTCGAGCATGCACGGTCGTGCTTTGGCAGAGCAGTTAGCGATGGTGCGTATCCTGAAGAGATTTACTTTCGTTGCTACCTAACTTACTGACTCTGCTTACCCATCGCAAATCATACGCTGCATCACCCGCTTGAATATAATTCACGAGCTACTAAATTATTTTGGAGAATCTGACGCATCCACTGGAATTTTGTGATGGGAGGTGATCTCCAATTTGTAATCTACCAAAAGCAGGAGAAGTCCTTACGTGAAATATGAGGCAAAGCACCATCTAGCAGCTTTAAACTACGTATATGAAGGTTTCCGTTGAAAACAAGGAAAAACTCCAACTTTCAAGAGTAACGGAAATCAAGATTATTGATATCTTATGAGTTCTAAGCTTTTGTAGTTTATTTGATAGGACTTCCTGAAGGTAATATCTAGACAAAACTCGCTCTCGTTGTATTACTAGAACACCACACAAAATGACGTGCACTTTTAACTACATGATTCTTTAATTTATTCGGTAATTCGGACAGCCCACACCATTTTTTCTTGCATATTACCTTATAACTGTGTAGTTCTTTGCGTCTCTATGAACGACAACAGCGTGGTTTCGTCCAGGTATGTTCGCATTTCCCCCTACATATCTAGTGGATACGTAATGTTTTGGAGGCAGAGAATCCGCCGGAACATTCTTCACCGTTCCCCGCTTGACTATGTTTTCAGTCGTGGTCAGTTACCTCTCCACCTTAACAGTTAACACCCTACTTCTGTCTAGACCTAGACGATTACAAAAATTCAACACCATGACTTTAAGTTACTCCTATACCGGGTCGATGTTGATTTAGAGGACCTTATACTGGGCGTGGTTTGATTGGAGTTGTGCGAATACCCATGCTTTGATGCTTACTCCTTTTTCCTTTAAAGGTTGCGCACGGGAGAATTCTTGGTATTGAGTTCTCTCCAGCAGTGCAGAAGATGCGGGACGTAATTTGTAAATACCACAGCGAAGGTGCAAAGTATCCTGTACAAATCCAGGAATAGGCGGCACTTAAAGTGAGTTCTATTTTGGGCACAGGAGTAAGAGGGCTGCTTTGTAAGATAATTTCACCATTGCTCCATTTTACATGACTTCGTTCGTCAGTGATATAAAAGTAATGAGGTCTTTTGTTGGTAAAAAGACGTCTCTGCTGTCTTTGACTCTTCTGTTCCTTGAATTTGTGGACGATGATTTACCTTACCGGTGTAGTATTTGCAAACTATGTCTCGAATCCTATCTGCTGGTGGAAAGTACTGTGCAGCGAAAATTTTCTCCAAACCTGTCTTTGAAGATATTACGCTCTGTCCACTGAAAATCCCTGCTTATACGAGGAATGCAACTAATTCCGAAGAGAAGTTCCACCGATAATTACATGGTTGTAAAATCGTGTTTATTGAATGCTTAGTTATCACTGAAGTTCAAATAAGGATACCCAAAAGTCATTTATTTCTTTTAGATCTGGATTCATCATTTGATCACCAAGCGACTCACGTACTATCATTCATTTTCCTTGAGTTTTAACCAGGACTAGTATTCATCTTTATTAACAACTAAAGTTTCGGCGTTGTCATCTTCTTCAAAACCTTGGAAGTCAGATCATAAGTGATTTATCTCGGCAAGTGCCTCATCATCTTATAGGAAGTATTCAGACCATTTTTATATTCATTGACCAATCCATCATCTATTGCTTAGCTCATGTGATCAAATGGAAATGTACCAGGCATCACAACCTATACTCACAAGAGCATTACAATCAATACTTACATGGGCGTTCATAGGAGTCTTGTGAATCCACCCTTACATCAGAACCGGCACAGGTACTGATACGAGACCTGACGGCCAGCCCCGTAGATCCAAACCCGCAGAGATCTTGATATGGAGCACGTTTGTTTGTGATCCTTATTGCATTCATTTTCTCTGTTTATTTTTGGTGTTTTGGTATTTATCCAAGAAGCTTTTGGTGTTCTTCGTGCTTACTGCTACTTGAAACATTAAATTCAACCTCTATTTTGAAGTTTCGATTATGTATTTTGGGGTGAACACCGGCATAGGTGGAAAGCTATAGTTTTCCATCTATGCCGGTGTTCATCTCAAAGTGCCCATTTAGCTGGTCCTCTATCTGAACACACCGAGACCTCCCAGTTTCTCTTCGATAATCGTTATCACCCGATCTGCGCGCGATACAATAATCCACTCCCGATACCTTGCAATCACTCACTCTACCATATGAGCAAGTCGCACAGCTTGGAGCTGTTAGGAGGCGCTCACACGTAGAACTGTTGTAGCTAAAGGTTTGCTGGTGGTGTTTTCGCAAATCCGAAGCCATTCTATGGTCCTGCACGGCGTGGATAGTTCCGTATTCCGTGAGTCCGCTCTACTCATATGGTCGCAGATGTAAAGGAGACAGAACGGAAATCTTTTCTGGGCCGTCTGCGGAGTTTGATCTTAGGGAGAAGAGTGTGCTAGTTGAGGAGCAAAGTTTATGTTCGGATTCTCATTGGATATCGCTACTTTATGGTCGTGGGTTGTGGACCATATTTTTTCCTGGCCACTCGATGCAAGCCTTGCCACCATTGTATACATATTATCCACAATGGGGATTTTCATTGCTTCTAAGATGTTTTTGCTATTTGGTTTGCGGTACCACTTAGTTTCCCATATCCCATTCCACAAACAGATATGCACATTCAACAACCAGTTTTCTTCAGGAGGTATCAAGCTCTTCTTTTCTGCGACTCGACCTCACATCATTATGAAAGGATGAGGCTGCTCGTATGGCGGCTCGTTTATCTCTTTTAGTTAGAAACTATAGAAGCTCGGAAGGCTTCTTCATTCCGTGTACACTCATGATGTACACAAAATTGTTGGCTTCACATGGATTTTGACTATATTTTCTTCCGCAAACTCTCAGTTCTTCTATCCAAGTTCTTTGAAGACGTTGAAAAGGCCTCCTTTTTACTTGTTGTGGTCACAGTTTCATTTCATTTCTCTAAAATGGAACACAAACAACGAAGTAAAAAAGATCTTCCATCGACGGGAAGATGAAATTTGAGGTAAAAATATTTTCTTCGTACGCTTAGAAAATGGTCGCTTCCCAAAGAAACTATGCTGTTGGTCAGACAAAAGGTTGCAATTCTAGGTTTCTGAGACGCTGAATTGGCAGCTTCACGGTATAAGGGTTGATTACTTTTCAAACTTTTTTAATCCAGAAAATCCACATTACTGTCAATAGCTGTGATCATAGCTCTCGAGAGCTTGTGTTGGCGCACGAACTAACTCTTTCTAAATAACAAATTATTTTGCTTTTGAGTTTTAGGGAGTTTTTTTATACAGACGTATGCATATATATATATATATATATATATATATATATATATATATATATATATATATATATATATGTATATATATATATATATATATATATGTATATATATATGTCTGCACGTGTGCCCTTGCTTTCACTAAACCCAATCAGCGATCCGAGTGTACGCATTGCGAACTTACGAGCTACATAGGCTGCGCAGCTATATGGAGCAAGATTTCCATACAGGGTCAAGCGTGTGATAGGATTTTCCCATCGGGGTTGAAGGAAAACATCGTAACCAGTACAAAATATTACGTAGCATTAGATAATTAGATACACTATAAAATACTGCGGTAAATAATGTTAAGTGATTAAATAAATTACAAATGATTAAATTTGGTTTCAGTATAAAAGAAGAACTTAGAACAGTATAAAAGCCCCAATATTTTGTTTTGAAAATGTACGAGTTGACAGAGAGTGATAATGGGACCACGCAGGGTCCACACTACACTGAGGCGAATTTTTGCAAAAGAGCTAGAAACTTGAAGGATCGCAAAAGATGAAGAATTCAATTATACGCAGTTTTCAGCAATTTAAAATGTGATTTATTGGAATTTAATAACAAAAAAAGCTCGGTTTCTGTGCACATTGCTAGGTCTGCGAGATCATGAATAATTTCGTGACAAGAGCACCTAGTGAAATACTTCTAATAGCTATTCATACAGGAAGGTTTGTCCTGCAAAATAGTCACATCGATGTTTTTTCCCACATCCAAGTTTTTTTTTGGAATTTAGGTAGGGCAAAGATGGAAAAAACAGCATTTTCCCATCTTGGTTCAATCAATAATTTTTAAGAACGGCGGAGCTCTGGAAATCGTTTGATATAGCATCCTATGGAAAAAATTCTCGGCTTTAACACACCCGAAGATGATATGCTTCAGACTACGTTATCCTGAATTATTGATTTTTATTAAAGATCGCGTACTTTTCGGCGAGCGAGCAAAAGTCGCAATTTTTAAAATTCTAGAAAGAAGGGAAGGAGTTTTAAAAAATCGCGTATATATTTGGATAGAGGGACTAGGAAAACCCCTACGTGCGAAGTTTCTCCTTTCCACACAGTCTGGTTCTCTCAAAACTATATAGAAAGGATCGAAGAAAAGTCGGAAAATTTTGACTTGTGTTCTATCTAAATTCCAAATTCAAATTTCGGACTAGAACGTGGAAAAAACACCGGTGTGACTGTTTTGTAGGGAGAACCTTCTTATATAAAAAAAAAGCTACCCGAAATATTTCTCTTGGTCATTTTATCACTAGGTTATTCGCGATCTCTCAGACCTAACAGTGTGTACAGATTCTGAGCTTTCTTGTTCATTAAGTTCGGTTAAATTCACGGTTAAACTGCTGAGGACTACGTATAATTAAATTCTTCATCCTTTAGGATGTTTCAAGTTTCTATCTCTTTTGCAAAAATTTGCCTCAGCAGGGTGTCGAACCTGCGTTGTTCCTTGTTATTTGTTGTTGGTACAAAATGTTGATTTTTAATTTTTTTTTCGTCGTTCTTCTATACTTCGGCCTGCACCCGACACCTCTTTTTTGTCCGATTATGTGGGGCGGCGTATACGAGTATACTACCTGCACGTGGTGGCCCTGCTTCAACCAAATGCAATCAGGCGTTCGAGTGTACGCATTGGGAACGTACGAGCTATATAACCCGCACTGTTATATGGCGAAATTCCCATATATTGCTAAATGGTCCTGTTGTCCAGCACACAACACAACTCAATCGCCAAAGCCCATAACCTGAAAGGTCAACTGCCTGAAGAGAGCATGGAATCTTCGGCAACAACCATTCGTTTCGTCACGATGAACTGCCGGACACTAGCGAGTGAACTCCAACAAGCCGCCTGTCTAGGCTTCTGCCTGTGTGACTATCTCTGTGTGACTTTCGCTGCACTGCAGGAAACACGCATCAGAGATCGGCCCATCATCAGCATCGAAAATTACACCTTGTACTGCGGCGATGCTGATGAGAACAAAGTAGGTGGCTGCGCGATAGCTGTTAGGAACGATTACAACAACCTGGTAGAGGAATTTGGCTCAACGTCGTCTAGATGCGCCTTTCCACCACTGCGGGATCGCAGAGGACGTAAACTCTGTATCGTAAGTGCTCACGCACCTGCGGAAACCGCTGAGGACAACAGTAAGGACGCCTTCTATGATGAACTCAATGCGTTGATGTTCAAAATGCAAAGCCAGCAGATGGTCACTGTCGGAATCGACGCAAATGCGAAGATGGGACTCGAACAGCAATCCGATGTGCTAGGAAAATGGTATTATCCGGCGGGGCGCAGGTCGGCGCAGGACGGTGACTGTCTCATCGACTTATGCGAACAGACGGACCTCATCATCGCTTTAAGAGGAATCACCGACGCCATCAGCTCACGTAGCAGGGGTCAACACTTTTAACGCCTGAAGAGCAGTGCAAGCGGAAGATTACGACTCTTAAGCTTCAACTCGACTACGTTTTGGCGAGGAACATTCCTCAGTCAAATATCCGTAAATCTAGATCGGTTTGGGACGTTGCCTTCGACTCTGACTCCAACGTCCAGTTCTTCTCAGTTTCAAGATACGGTTCCACAAGAGAAACCGAGGAGTTCCTCCTCAACCGAAAATTGACATCGCAGGTCTGAAAGGCGAAGAATGCAGAACGAAAAAAATGTTCTCCTGTCCTTAACACTGCCAATGGAGTGGCTGTCGGTGAAGCAACCCTTCCAATTTGGAACGATCACTTCAAAACCTTGCTGAACCAGCAAGCACCGTCAGCTCCCGAACTTGAGCACGTTCATAGGTCGACATATGCGGTTAACGAGGAACCACCGTCGGAGGTTCTGGTCTGTATCCAAGAGATGAAAAATGGAAAATCTGGTGGAAAGGACAGGATTAGCGCAGAAATGCTGAAATATGTTCCTCCGTCTGGGATTCGTGAGGTGACAAAGATAATCCGTTGACAAAGATTTCTGGACTTTGAAGCCGCGTTCGACTCCCCTCACCGAGGCCGTCTTCTTAACGCGCTCCGCGCCTATGGAGTACCAGGAAAGTTCGTTCGCTTGCTTGATGACATGAATCAACAAATAACTGCTGCAGTACCAACAGTAGGCGGATGTACAATCCGCAGACGTCGCCTTAGCACCATCAGGGTGCCCCTTTACTGATCTCGAGTACGCCGACGATGTTGTTATATTCGCGGAAAGCATTACAAAGCACTACAAAAGTTCAACATGTTGTCAACCTTGTATCGAAGCTGACTGTAGCCTATGGACTACATCCGCAAACAGATGTGGATCTCTTCGAGACCTCGAGCAGGAATCAGGGTGGACGGACAACCGATCAAACTCGTCGATGAGTTCTGTTACCTGGGCTACAACCTGAAGAACAACGGCTACTACGAAAAAGATATTCAGCAAAGAAGCGCTAAGGCCGCTTCCGCATTCAACTCCTTAACGAAATGCCTGTGGTCGACCACCATCACCAATGAAGTCAAGTGCGAGTCTATCTATCAGCAATTCGCCCCATGATGATGTACGGATCGGAGACTGGCGTGACGGAGAGGCTTGTTCGCACGGAAAGGAGACTGTTTAGACTGCTCCTTTGCTACTTTTGGCCTTGTGTATGCCACAATGGAGACCTTTACACAGAGATTGATGTGGTATACCGGCGGATGACATGTGAAAGATATCAACATCTCGCGCCGCCATCGAAAGTGGCTAAACTAAATCGTCTTCGCTCCTTTGGTCATATATTAAGTAGACCGGCAGATCGCCTTGTTCAACGAGTTCTGACGAGTTTGTCGGGTTCGAGCTGGAAGAAGCCACCTGGCCGAAAACGGAAGTTTTGGACTGAGGTGATGAAAGAGGACCTGAGGACACCGGGTGTGGATAGACAGTCCAGGCGAGATGCAAGTTTTCGTCGAATATGGGTATGCGACGAATGAATTGATCCTGTGCAAACTCTCGCAGAAGATCAAAAAGGTTGGGCAGAGCTATGTTCAAGGACGGCACACCTTGGCGAAGATGCGTGTAATCGCGTCAGGCGATGACATGAGCCCGCCGGTTAAAGGCATCATCTCACGAATCTAGGATGGTAAGGGTTTAAGACTGGTAGTGCCTATATGCGGTTCTGCTGCAAATCCTATCGCACGCTTCAAAGTGGCGCAGTGGCCCTGGCCGTCGGGCAGCTATGGTGGCGAGACTTCGTCTCGGCAGGTTCAATCATGCCACAAAGGTGCCCGGCTAGTAGCCCGGTCCTTGGCCCAAGGCTACAGGCTAGCTAAGTGAGGAGGTAGTGCGACGATTCCGGTGCCAGGCTGCCAGCTTGCTAGTGCGACAAGCCGACCGAGGATAACTCCCCCGTCGCGTCATAATGCTAATGTCTACTATGTGTTCTTCAGAAGCTAGGGCGTCCCCCAGAAGCGACGCGCATTGTCCTCGCCTGGGCAATGTGGCAAATATGCGAGGGCTATCGGCTAGAGGACGGAGCCGGCCAAAGAAGTTAGTCGGCCAACGCCAGCAACATCCAGTGCGCTTGGCAACACTTAACGTTGGGACGCTTACTGGAAGAAGTCGTGAACTGGCAGACAGTCTCAGAAAACGCCGTGTTGACATATGTTGTGTACAGGAGACTCGCTGGAAAGGCTCCAAGGCAAGGGAATTAGGCGATAGCTACAAGCTGATCTACCACGGCACATCAAATCGCAATGGCGTTGGTATCATATTGAACGAGTCGTTTAGAAACTGTGTCACAGCGGTGGATCAACTATCGGATCACCTGGTGGCTGTAAATGTGGACACTGGAGAAGTGGAATTGCGAGTCGTCTCTGCTTATGCGTCACAGATGGGCTGTAGTGAAAAAGAGAAGGCGTGCTTTTGGGAAGATCTGGAGCAGTACGTCCAATCTCTGGAAAGCGAAGAAGTACTTTTAATTGGAGGAGACTTCAACGGACATGTCGGTTCCCGGAAAGACGGATTCGAGAGTTGTCATGGTGGATACGGCTATGGAGCTCGTAACGACGACGGGTTGCGAATCCTGGAGTATGCTGTTGCAAGTGACTTGATCATTGCTAACACGCAGTATCGGAAAAGAAAATCGCATTTGATCACGTACACCAGCGGCGGTCGTGAAACACAAATAGATTTCTGGATGTTACGCCAACGAGGTCGCCGACTTCTGCAGGATTGAAAAGTCATCCCTGCAGACCATGTCGCTGCCCAACACCGTTTGCTCGTCATGGACTTGCAAAACTCCCGTCCAAAGAAGAGACATCCAAGGACTGAAACACAGCGCATCAAATGGTGGAATCTGAAGGATTGAAAGGAGGTATTTTTTCGCGTCTGTGGCTCCATCTACACTTCCCCACCCTACTCGTAGTGTGGAGGAAATGTGGTCGTCTACTTCCAGCGTTATACGCTTGACAGCGGAGAACACTCTGGGAAAGACGACTCTAGGTAAGCCCAATATACAAAAGGCTACGTGGTTTTGGAACGAGGAAGTTCAGGCGGCAATTCGTGAGAAGAAGTCTAAGTATAAGCTCTGGTGCAGGACACGTCAGCCTGAAGATCGGGGTGCTTACCTAGCGGCGAAAAGGGAGGCTAAGAAGGCAGTTTCCAAGGCGAAGTCGGACCGCTACAAGGCTGTGTACGACATGCTTGATACCAGAGAAGGCGAGCGGGCAGTGTATCGTTTAGTCAGAGCACGTCATCGGTCAACGTTGGATATGGAGCACACCAAGATCGTTAAGGGAGCTGATGGAGCCGTTCTGCGCTGCTCTGGTCAGATCCTGGAGAGGTGGCGAGAGTACTACAATCACTTGTGTAACGAAGAGTTCTGTCATCCTCCCATCCCAACCGTTCCCAGCGTCGAGGGTCCTGTTCTACCAATTACTGCCGTCGAAGTCAGTGCTGCCCTCGCAAAAATGAAGACGAACAAGGCAACCGGTCCTGATGACATACCTGTTGATGTCTGAAAGCTGCTAGGAGATCGAGGGTCCGTGTGGCTCGCAACTCTATTCAACAAGATCGTTGCAGAAGGACGGACTCCGGACGCTTGGCAAACTTCCGTGAGCGTGCCTGTCTGGAAAGGGAAAGGAGACATTGCTGACTGCACTTCGTACAGCCCTATACGACTGCTGTGCCATACGATGAAGGTTTTTGAGCGTATCCTGGGAGCTCGTCTGAGGAAAATTGTTAGCGTTTCACTCAACCAGTGCGGTTTTGTGAAGGACTGCAGCACTATAGATGCTATCCATGCTGTCCGAATCCTCCTGGAGAAACATCGAGAGAAGAACCGCAGTGTGCATCTTGCTTTTCTCGATCTCGAGAAAGCTTTCGACCGTGTCCCACATGAGCTGTTATGGATGTCCATGAGGTCGCATAGAGTACCAGATGAATATGTGCGGTGGACGAAGCTGCTTTATGCGAAGCGTACCAGTGTTGTACAATGTGCAGCTGGAACAAACAGGCCATTCCCTGTACAAGTAGGGGTTCATCAGGGTTCATCCCTCTCACCCCTGCTGTTCATACTGTACATAGACACGATAACAAAGGAAATCCAGAAGCAGCATCCGTGGACTCTACCCTTTGCCGATGATGTCATGCTCGCGTCGGAGTTTCGAGATGATCTTCAGAAACAAGTGCAGTCTTGGAAGGATCAGCTGCAGCAATATGGATTGCGCCTCAATACATCAAAAACTGAGTACATGGAGTGCGGACCAAGGATAGAGGATGGTTTAATTCGTGTTGATGGCACCGAATTAAACAAGGTGAACTGCTTCAAGTACCTTGGATCCAAAGTGACTTCCACAGGCAACATTGATCAAGAAGGTCGAGCACGTGTTAATGCTGCATGGATGAAATGGAAAATGGCAACAGGGGTACTGTGCGACAAGAAAGTCCCTGTTCGACTGAAGTCGAAGATGTGCATGACGATTGTGCGTCCTGTCGCCCTTTACGGATGCGAGTGCTGGCCGCCGATCAAAGCTTTGGAAAGAGTGTTGCACGCTATGGAGATGCGGATATTGAGGTGGACGATAGGTGTAACGCTAAAAGACAAAGTATCCAACGACACTGCACGCTTCATCTTCGGCGTCGTCCCGATAACCTAGAAGGTGAAGGAGGCGCGACTGAGATGGTTTGGTCACGTCCTGCGGCGAGAGGAAGATTCTGTTGCCAAAACCGCTCTGAAGCTCGACGTTTCAGGAGTGAGGCCGCGTGGGAAGCCAAAGATTCGCTGGTTGAGCTGTGTGGAAGATCGCTTTCGACTCTGAACACCACCCAGTTCTTCTCAGCTTCACTACACGTTTCCACAGAGGAAACTGAAGATTTCCTCGTCGACCGAAGATTGACATGGCAAGCTTGCAGGGCAAACTGTGCAGGAAGAAATTCCGCCAACGAGTGTCTCTTCATATTGGAGTGCGGACCACGAAGAAGCTTTGCGATGCAGATTCCCTGAAAGGTTAATGTAGGCCCTCGAGTGTTTAATAACCTGCTGTGCTGAAATTCCTTACAGAATAAAAAATCTGAGAATTATTTCAGTTAAAAGGTTGATGACTCGGTATTGCATTGTTTGCAGCAAATCTTCTTCTTCTTCTTCCTAGCGTTTGTCCCGCGTTGTTGCAGGGTCCGCTTTTCTGCTTCTTGTCTTCCATTTGGTTCTATCCATTGCATCAGCCGTACACAAACGAGCATCTATCATATCCAGCTTCACACGGTCTAATCAGCGAATCTTTGGCCTCCCGCGCAGCCTCACTCCTGAAACGTCGAGCTTCAGAGCGGTTTTGGCAACAGAATCTTCCTCTCGCCGCAGGACGTGACCAAACCATCTCAGTCGCGCCTCCTTCACCTTCTAGGTTATCGGGACGACGCCGAAGATGAAGCGTGCAGTGTCGTTGGATACTTTGTCTTTTAGCGTTACACCTATCGTCCACCTCAATATCCGCATCTCCATAGCGTGCAACACTCTTTCCAAAGCTTTGATCGGCGGCCAGCACTCGCATCCGTAAAGGGCGACAGGACGCACAATCGTCATGCACATCTTCGACTTCAGTCGAACAGGGACTTTCTTGTCGCACAGTACCCCTGTTGCCATTTTCCATTTCATCCATGCAGCATTAACACGTGCTCGACCTTCTTGATCAATGTTGCCTGTGGAAGTCACTTTGGATCCAAGGTACTTGAAGCAGTTCACCTTGTTTAATTCGGTGCCATCAACACGAATTAAACCATCCTCTATCCTTGGTCCGCACTCCATGTACTCAGTTTTTGATGTATTGAGGCGCAATCCATATTGCTGCAGCTGATCCTTCCAAGACTGCACTTGTTTCTGAAGATCATCTCGAAACTCCGACGCGAGCATGACATCATCGGCAAAGGGTAGAGTCCACGGATGCTGCTTCTGGATTTCCTTTGTTATCGTGTCTATGTACAGTATGAACAGCAGGGGTGAGAGGGATGAACCCTGATGAACCCCTACTTGTACAGGGAATGGCCTGTTTGTTCCAGCTGCACATTGTACAACACTGGTACGCTTCGCATAAAGCAGCTTCGTCCACCGCACATATTCATCTGGTACTCTATGCGACCTCATGGACATCCATAACAGCTCATGTGGGACACGGTCGAAAGCTTTCTCGAGATCGAGAAAAGCAAGATGCACACTGCGGTTCTTCTCTCGATGTTTCTCCAGGAGGATTCGGACAGCATGGATAGCATCTATAGTGCTGCAGTCCTTCACAAAACCGCACTGGTTGAGTGAAACGCTAACAATTTTCCTCAGACGAGCTCCCAGGATACGCTCAAAAACCTTCATCGTATGGCACAGCAGTCGTATAGGGCTGTACGAAGTGCAGTCAGCAATGTCTCCTTTCCCTTTCCAGACAGGCACGCTCACGGAAGTTTGCCAAGCGTCCGGAGTCCGTCCTTCTGCAACGATCTTGTTGAATAGAGTTGCGAGCCACACGGACCCTCGATCTCCTAGCAGCTTTCAGACATCAACAGGTATGTCATCAGGACCGGTTGCCTTGTTCGTCTTCATTTTTGCGAGGGCAGCACTGACTTCGACGGCAGTAATTGGTAGAACAGGACCCTCGACGCTGGGAACGGTTGGGATGGGAGGATGACAGAACTCTTCGTTACACAAGTGATTGTAGTACTCTCGCCACCTCTCCAGGATCTGACCAGAGCAGCGCAGAACGGCTCCATCAGCTCCCTTAACGATCTTGGTGTGCTCCATATCCAACGTTGACCGATGACGTGCTCTGACTAAACGATACACTGCCCGCTCGCCTTCTCTGGTATCAAGCATGTCGTACACAGCCTTGTAGCGGTCCGACTTCGCCTTGGAAACTGCCTTCTTAGCCTCCCTTTTCGCCGCTAGGTAAGCACCCCGATCTTCAGGCTGACGTGTCCTGCACCAGAGCTTATACTTAGACTTCTTCTCACGAATTGCCGCCTGAACTTCCTCGTTCCAAAACCACGTAGCCTTTTGTATATTGGGCTTACCTAGAGTCGTCTTTCCCAGAGTGTTCTCCGCTGTCAAGCGTATAACGCTGGAAGTAGACGACCACATTTCCTCCACACTACGAGTAGGGTGGGGAAGTGTAGATGGAGCCACAGACGCGAAAAATACCTCCTTTCAATCCTTCAGATTCCACCATTTGATGCGCTGTGTTTCAGTCCTTGGATGTCTCTTCTTTGGACGGGAGTTTTGCAAGTCCATGACGAGCAAACGGTGTTGGGCAGCGACATGGTCTGCAGGGATGACTTTTCAATCCTGCAGAAGTCGGCGACCTCGTTGGCGTAACATCCAGAAATCTATTTGTGTTTCACGACCGCCGCTGGTGTACGTGATCAAATGCGATTTTCTTTTCCGATACTGCGTGTTAGCAATGATCAAGTCACTTGCAACAGCATACTCCAGGATTCGCAACCCGTCGTCGTTACGAGCTCCATAGCCGTATCCACCATGACAACTCTCGAATCCGTCTTTCCGGGAACCGACATGTCCGTTGAAGTCTCCTCCAATTAAAAGTACTTCTTCGCTTTCCAGAGATTGGACGTACTGCTCCAGATCTTCCCAAAAGCACGCCTTCTCTTTTTCACTACAGCCCATCTGTGACGCATAAGCAGAGACGACTCGCAATTCCACTTCTCCAGTGTCCACATTTACAGCCACCAGGTGATCCGATAGTTGATCCACCGCTGTGACACAGTTTCTAAACGACTCGTTCAATATGATACCAACGCCATTGCGATTTGATGTGCCGTGGTAGATCAGCTTGTAGCTATCGCCTAATTCCCTTGCCTTGGAGCCTTTCCAGCGAGTCTCCTGTACACAACATATGTCAACACGGCGTTTTCTGAGACTGTCTGCCAGTTCACGACTTCTTCCAGTAAGCGTCCCAACGTTAAGTGTTGCCAAGCGCAGTGGGTGTTGCTGGCGATGGCGGACTACCTTCTTTGGCCGGCTTCGTCCTCTAGCCGGTAGCCCTCGCATATTTGCCACATTGCCCGGGCGAGGACAATGGGGTACGCCCTAGCTTCTGAAAAACACATAGTAGACATTAGCAGTATGACGCGACGGGGGTGTTGTCCTCGGTCGGCTTGTCGCACTAGCAAGCTAGCAGCCTGGCACCGGAATCGTCCTACTACCTCCTCACTTAGCTAGCCTGTAGCCTTGGCCCAAGGACCGGGCTACTAGCCGGACACCTTTGTGGCATGGTTGAACCTGCCGAGACGAAGTCTCGCCACCATAGCTGCCCGACGGCCAGGGCCACCGCTGCGCCGCTTTGAGGCGAGAGGTAGGATTTGTAGCAGTGTTTTCAGCAAATAACACGTGAATTTAATAATTTTTAATGGCCAACAGTATTCAGAATGTGTGAGCATTATTACTGTTAAAAGATCGTTAATACACTGATTTCGTGACAACAGCATTTTGAGAAAGGCTTTCGTACGTGTTTTGTAGAATGTGTTCTCTACAGTGTTGTAAATGACTGTTTTTGGAACCTCCCTGTTTTTTTTTCTTGAATTTGAAATGGAAAGTTCTGCGTTTTATATTTTTTTCCCACCTAGATTTTAGGAAACTCTCAGAAAAGGAGAAATTTAGCGTGTGGGTTTCTTAGATCCTTTATCCAGATATACCGCTGGATTCTTTTAGACGCATTACCGTTTCTCTGGAGTTAAAAAAAAAACTTGCAAGAAATCGGGTTTCTCGGGGGAGGTGAAAAACTATCTTATTTTAAGCACCTCTGAATTCATTCTAAGCGATTTTCTTTATTGGAATCCAAATTTCCTACTTTCCACACTTGCTCCCTTTTTTTTTAAATTTGGTTAGATCATAAATTGCTAACTATTACATGAAGTTAATAGCTATCTTCTAATCGTAACAGTATTCAAAAAATGGGAACTTTCTTAGCATTTAAATGTTATTAAATGTACGTGAACTGCTGAAAGCCATTTTATTAGGTGCGATATCGAAGTCTCTTTGTTCAAGTGGGGGGGGGGGGGGGTTCTACGTTACAAATGAAATTTCCCTTCATGATGAGGAATTTGACGGCACTTGATGTAATTTGATGGATCTCATGTTCCCACTTTGTTTGGCTTTGTGGTTAATCAATTTTTATCAAGCTACTAAGGAGCTGTATAATGTGAATCTCTATTTCCTGATTTTCTACCATTATATTTTTGTTCCGAGGTAGAACATGGTACGAGGAAGAAGAAAAGCTGTAAAATATGTCCTACAATATTCTCTGTGTTCCAATTTTACATCCGTCTTTTTTCTCAGTACGAAGGCTGGAGGTGGAGAGAACGGAACCAGGACGTCCACTCCTATTTTACGCACGGACATTCAGATTTCTTCGTTAGTTGTGCATCATTTTTTGCAGATTGTAGCAGTAAAAGAATAATTGGTTACTCAGCATGGCGGTCACGCGTTCGTGTCGTTCACCAATCAGCCCTCGAGATTCTGCAGGAGGCTTGTCGAATCGACGCAAACAGAATCTTAATGCAATTACGGATATGGAAGACAACGTAACGGTTGGTTGTCAGTGGATTTACGTTATGTTAAAGGTTTTGTATTTGTTTTAAAATTGAACGATTGTTAAGTCGGCTTCTCCGCGTTAATGTTATGATATCTATTTTTGAAATGGCTGGAGATCTGAAGCTAAGCGTAGCATAACCAACAAGGTTTGGAAGTCGTTACAAATATGTGTTGTTTCGAAAGCTTTGATCTAGAGGTGATGCATTGGTGACGCTTAAGTTGACAATAAAGTGGAAACCAGTGATTGATTTTTTATTGAACGCTACTGTGGGTCGAAAGCAACTGGTCACTATGGCTGCTCTTCAGCCAACACAGTCCTAATGGTAAACGATTTGGATCAGGCGCTTTTTACGTACTTCCTTCCAGAAATGTAGGTACAGTGTACCACAAAATATAATATTAGGTCTGCCGGAAAAATATGTCCGCTTTTGTTACAACAAGTTTCGACACGTAAGCACATGTTTATTTGACTCATGTTCGGCTGTCTATCTTTATCGCCTAATGTATACATAACCCGTAAGTTCATGCCTTTTGGGCAAACTTTCGAGCACTAAGTCATTTTTAACGAAATGATGCAGCATTAATAGTACGCAGCCTTAAGATCTCAAGGAGTCATTAATGCAATGCTGACTTGGTCTATATTAGTCATGTGCTTTGATTCTCGTGCTTGATCTTTTTCCTTAAAATCCTCAAGGAATATATTTAGAACAATAACAATGAAGAAAAAAACTATCTAAACTTTTGAGTGACCTGCTGGAAACTTTTTCTATAGAAAAAGGATTAATGAAACTAAGATCTCTTCATGTGCTCATATTATAATTTCAATTACATCCAATGTTGCAGCAGGAAAGCAGTGAACATGTAGAGGGATTACATGAACCGGCTATGATCGTAACCGTAACGCTCAATACCGCGTCGCAATCCAAAAAAAGGCGTGAGAAACGTACATACTGACGTAGCAAATTAAATAAAACAGCTGATTCACGTTAGTCTGAAGCGTGAAGCGATAGTGTGCCCATGGGTACTGATAAAGTTCATTCACATCACTGTATTTTATACAATATCCAGCAAGGAAGAAATGCTACAGAAACATGAAGAAACTTATTGAAAGTGTTTGGTGAAGGTAAAGCTTCTGATAAAATACTTTTCTCATAGCCCTTCCACCTCCAAACCAAATTTGACTCTGAATAAGAAAATGTTGTTTATATGTTGGGGCATTCGAAGACCAATACATTATGAGCTTTTAAAACCGGAGGAAAAGCCCAATCCGGAGAAGTATTGTCAGCAGCTGGATAATTTAAAGACAGCAGTCCAGGAAAGGGGCCGGCGACGTTTAATAGAAAGGACTGCATTATGATAATGCCAGGCCACATGCTGCTTCGGGAACTTGTCAAGAAATTGCGGAACTAGACTGGGAAATTCTGTCGCATCCACCATATTCCCCGGACTTAGCACCTTCCGATAATCACTTGCTTTTGTCTTTACAGAATTTTTTAAATGGCAAAAAATCAAAAAAAAAAAATGAAGTAAATATCAAACACGCACTGCTTCAATTTTTCGCATCAAAAGATGGAACATTTTTTAAAAATGGGATATACAATTTGCCCTCACGCTGGCAACATTAATAATAATCGCAATTATATTATTCAATAAAGTTTATTGACAGTAAGAAAAATTTGCATTTTTTTCCATTCCAAAAACAGACAGTACTTCCGGTAGACCTTATATATGCGGCTGTAGTTGTGGTTTTTTAGCGCGCTCGGTTGCCTTCTTATAATCACAAGCTGTGTTATTTGTGTTCGGTGCAATTGAGGATCTCCATCCATATTTTATCCCTCTTAAGATTGTTTATGAGAATGCGAAATATTGGTATTTTTCACCCACCAGTTATCGCCTCTCCGACAACAACATCTGCATCATCTCCTTTGCGGAGAAAACTCTATGAAGGTGAAAAGTCCAGAGATAGCTTTTCAGAGTGTGTCGATACCAAAAGTTAAAGAAGTGTTGATTGTAAAGGTTTCTGTTTCGCTTGATACTATAGACGAGCTTGGGGCATGAACAGTGAAGTCCTGAGAAACATGCACTGTTTTTGCATCATCGCCCACATCTCCTACTATGCATAACTTCTGTCTGAGCAAAACATGGTTGTGATAAATAGCAGATTCGAAGTTGCTAAAGAAAGGCTCGTGGAATTTAAACGCTATATTTACAACAAGCGTAAGGATTTGATAATGGAAATCACAAGAGCGAGTAGAGCTGAAAGCTTCATGACACGACTCTCCTAAGTAGGTTTTTTTTCCAATTCTCAATCCGAGATCATTACTCTTTGCTCCTTTCTGCTTTTCAAAGTTAATGCCCACTGTAACGTGTGCTGACGGATGGCGATTGTTTTTGCAGAAGTCGTTCTTTGCATCGAAGTTCTCAAGGAGCACGTTATCGCTAACTTTGATTAGGGCGTGATTCACTGACATACGGATCCTCTCCGCATCTTTCATCCTCTCCAAAACGTTCTTACTGAGCTCCGTTAAGGGAAATATTTTCGGGCTACGATTGTTTTCTCCGAGAACATGGAAATGATGGTTGTTGGAATGTGATGATATCTGACATGAATTGGTTTAGAAAAGTGTTCACCTATAGCAATTGTATTCGTAGTGAATTAGTTACCGTCTTGTGCAGGTGTTTTGCTTCGTAATGTAGCACAACTTGACACTTTGGGAACATTGGAAAGGCCTCCCGACTTTCTTCGAAATCGGCACGCATCTTAAGAAGATCGATTTTTGGGAGAGATTACTGAAACTAACGGAACTATTAGCCATTACCTGATCAACTAAACACGCCGTAAAAATCACCCAAGCTTGTCCAGCTCCTGGAAGATCCCGTACAGCTTCCTGTCCTAAGACCACATCAATAATTGTCTCTCCAAGCTCCTCCCAGTATTCTTCAGTGAGACCATATGGACGGAGAGGGCCATGGGTATGACCTTTGGAATATGAGCAACATTTTATCCTTATTATCCATGTCTTACATAAAATGGACGAAACTTTTGGATGTTCCAGCTGTTATACCTATTATTTTGGGGTCCATAGGAAATCCAGTATCAGTGCGTTTAGATAGTTCAAGTTCCATGTTTTTGAGTACTACGTCGAACATTTTGACGGTTACCTGGAAAGTTTCTTCAATGACTTCGCACGAGGGAGTCAGCAACTACATCATGTTTGTGACTTCAGAAAAACGTTTTCTCTTTGTGTTATATTTTAACGGCGAAAAAATGCAATTTGACTCGTTGTAAACGTTTCAAACTGGATAATGGAAGGAAACAAACCTTATTTATTGTTATCTGCTATTTGTTCTAGCCATGCTAGAGATCTCTCAAAGGCATTACCCCACGAATCGAGGTAGTGCTGGTTTCAGGTGGATTATGCCTATACGGGGTTATGGGGAAGAGGGTGATTCCGTCCATTTCTTCCTAACTGCCGTAAAAAACGGCCCGGAAGATACGGCTTCAGGCGTTTTGGCGCACTGTTTTCTACAAGGAGTTCGACTGGAGCGCGCCAGCCTTGTGCACGCGCCGCATCTTCCTGGCCGTTTTTTACGACAATTAGGAAAAAATGGACGGAATCACCCCCATCTCCATAATCTGCTATCCCGTATACGAATACTTTACTTGAAATCCGTACCACCTCAGATTCCTGGGGTGATGCCTTTAACTCGTGAATTTTTGCGCAAATACGTTTTGAAATTGCACCTTCCAAAAAGCGTGACCTTCCGTTTCAGTCCATTGTCAACATCAAGTAGAATTTGCGTGGAATCAGCATGCCTGTTCGTGTCCAGTATCATGCTATATAATAACGCGCTTAGTCCATGTGTGTGTGTATGTGTGTGTTTGTGTTTGTGTTTGTGTTTGTCTGTGTGTCACGAAAATACTCCATAATGATGCAAAACCCTGCGCCGGTGAGGTGCCGAGCCATCGCCATGCACCTGATAGGCGACCACTTTACCTTTCCACCATTGTCTAAACTGTTTTTGTTATGTATGTTGGCTTTGATAAGGCAAGTCAGTTTCTCTCCTATGTTAGTGAGGGTAAATAAACTTTTATGTGAATGTGTACTTCTTTTTCCAGATTTTCAAACCATCATGCTATATAATAACGGCTTATTCAGTCACGTACGTGGGCCTGTGTATGTGTGTGTCTCAGTCAAGAAATTCTAAAAAGAGAGGGAATATTATGGCGGTTTGGTGCGCTAGACCCTCAAGGCGGTAAAATTGGATGAGACGAGTACTACGGCATCGAATTCGTGCCCCGGAGCTAGATAGCTGTAAAATGGGATGGGACGGATCCAACGCGGTTGAAGTAGTGCGCGGGAGCCCCAACGCAGTAGAATGGGTTTCTGTGGTTCCTTCGCATTTCTCAGCATGTCTCCTGATGCTGCTAACATCCTTTCTTCAAAAAGAGGAAAAGCACGTGCGAACGGCTGCTTAAATACAATACATAGTAGCCAACGTTTACGCGATCTGACGTAGAACGTTATTTTTATCACTACGATACTGATATTAATAATGAATAAATAATGAATGATAATGAATGATAATGAATAATCACTACGATAGTGATTATTCATTTCATGTTAGCACTTCGCTCTTTGCTAATAGCTGAGAACGGAGGAAACTCATACTTCGAATAATGGTTCCAAAATGTGGCGATTTGAGAGAAATATAGATGTTAAATCAAGTTTGATTGTTCTCCAAATATAGAACCGATGCGTTTAGGGAAAACCCATAAAATCTTCCATCTATGCTTAAATTTTCGGGTAAAAAAATTGAAAAAAGCGTTGATAGAAAAAAGCAATTCTAATTTCCCAAAAAATATCGCTACTGTTACTTCTTACTGATCGGTGAAGGCGAGCGAAGCGAACAATAAAATAAGCCTGAAGTCCGGCTTTAGCCGCACGTCCAGCCTGGTTTTTTTTTATAAACACTAGTGTCATGAATTTATTCCACAGTTAGGTATACAGAACTCACACACTTGTCTTTGTTAAAGCACTGAATTGCTAATAATCGAGACTCGATGATGCTTTTGCGAATATTTGTTTACTCATTCATTCACATATACTAATGGTGTGAACATGGGAATCGTCCATGAATCGTGGTGAGATCGACTTTATACTCATCAACCAGAGGTGGTGCTTACTTGACGTCTCGGTAGTACCATCTTTTTGAAGTGGTTCTGATCACTGTCTCTTTCGAACAAATGTGTTTCCCACAAGATGGAATAGAACATCTGTTGTCGGCAACGGGGACGATTGCAAAAGCCACTGGGGACCACACGTTTAGTGAAGATGGACCATCTAAAGTAGGCAAATAAACGACTAATCACCACAATCTAGACTGACAGCAGTCGAGAATTACTATTAGAAGATGAGGGAGTCAATGAAGGAGATTCAGACAGAGAAATTAGGTTGAGGAGTAAGTCGTGAGCGTTTTTTTTTTCCTTTTGAAAGCGAAGAATGCGCATAGAAATAGAAAAATATTTATAACGTTATATATCATTCGGAAGACAACTTTTTACTCTATGAGATTGTCTTAATCTGAAATTTTGATTTTATTAATTCTTCTCTTCTCAGACCAATAAAGTGAAGTGCCAAGTGGACAAAATTTAGCTGCGTTACTACCCGTTCTGCGCATTTACTTGAGAAGATGAGACCGCTAAAGCTGGGATTAGTGTTTTGTATGGAGAAGGAGCAATGCTGGAAAATAGTGCTCATTGTTTATTTTCTCGCTTCAGAATTGAGGATCTTGACCTCGAAATCAGACCCAATCGTTACGAATTGAGAAAAAAAAAATCATTTTTTTTTTTCTTATTCTTTCGAAAACAAAAAAACTGCAGATGAATTAGCAATGCACTCGCCAATATTGTTCCTTCCATCGTATTCAATAACTACGTCCCGACGAACTTCAGCGTGCAAATCAGGCTTTATTAGTCAGAACGAGGGAAGAGTAGATGCGCTGTTAGCTGGAAAACGTAAATGTTAGAAAGAAGAGTGAGAAACAAATAAACATTAAGCGACTAAAAGGTTTCATTGGTGAGAATCTGCCGGTTCTGCCACCAAACGCCACGTAAACGAGATCAGAGCGGTGAATGTTACTAGTATCAGTAACGTTCAATATTTGAAACAATATTTACAGACATCAGTATTTAAAAAACGAGATATGTCAGTCCTCCTCATACTTCTACTAAATGCTTTACTATGTTCAGCTTGGACAGCATCAGGGTGAGAAGCTCCAGTCATCTTGGTGTTCTTAGAAAAGGTTATTGAACATGAGGGCAAAGTTTGTATTTTTGTATTTTTTAATGTAAATTAGGTTGAGCCTCCAGATCTTTTCTCAGGAGGCCTGAAGTACCAATGTTTGCTTGATTTTAGTTTTTTTTTTCTAGTTTTCTCTTCTAAGGTTTCCGAAGCAAGATTTTAGGTCGAAGTGTATACGCTTGTTCCTCAAGCTGTTCGTACCTAATTTTTTTTGGACGGTCTTTATAGCTAGTCACACTTAGGTCTGGTTACATTCTTCTGAACAACATGCAGGTAAAAGCACCCTGCACTTTTTTTGAACCAGGGTTGTGTACTTCTTCTTTGAACTGCTCCAAATCGCTTTCAACATGAGGTAGGAGTAGTGATTTTGTATAGACGAGTGAGAATAGTTACTTTAGTGGTATGTGCAATTGGGAATAGTCGAAAGAAGGAGTCTGCTTTTCTTACAATTCGTTCAATGAAACCTGAAAAGATGAGAGTACCATTAACAAGGATCTATTTAAATCTGTTACAATTTTATAGGTTTTAATAGTAATAGTTAACATTTAGTCACATTCTCTTTGCTTAACAGGTGGGCATTAGTATTCACTCGACGTGAGTAAATTATGATGGAAGACAACTTCTACTGGACATAGACGCCCACGACTTATTTTGCCATGCGCTAGAAATCGATAGGACGATAACACACATTGGATGTATGTAGAATATTATTGACCTTCCTTTGAAGGTCAATCAAACTTTTTAAGGCAGGCAAAGAGCCATCTAATTCTTGGAGACTAGTGACTGCTATGCTGCGCCAACTTTCATCAGCTTCGAGCTGTTCTGCGAAGCCTGTTTTGACCTTTTCGTAAGTACAGCGAGAATCTTACTTATTAAAAGATCTCTGTTCTGCTCATGAATGCATTTGATTAAGCCTGTTGGGGAAATGTCTTCAAAGTTTGCTTCAATTGTTTGAGTGACTTCTGTCATAGTTGATTCACCACTGCGTATTGTGATGCGTGTACTGCATGCCTTATGCGAGAATGCGAGTGGGTGATCTTTATCTGTTCTACGAAGCCGATATCGATTTCCTTAAAGGACAAAGCACTAACGAAAAGAAAAAAGCTGGTTGGCGCGCTAAACTTCAAAAGAAAGAACGAAAAAAGCAACTTCTTGGTAGCATAGAAAGCGTTGGAGGAAGATGAAAGATGTGGACTTCAAGAAGACGCGCAGAATGGAAAAGGGCGCAGATTCAGTGGTAGCGCGATAAAGTGAACACGAACTAATCTTTTGAGCAGCCATTGACAATCTGCCAGCCTCTCCTAATGATCAAGAGGATCTATTCTTGATCTCTGGTTTACTGTCATCATCAACGTCAGCACAGTCTGTTGCTCAATTCGAAACTGTCGAATCGAATGGAATTCGAGGAGTGCTCACTATATCTTGCTGAAGAGTTCTCACCGTTTCAAGCGTTCCTTTCGTGACTGATGCCTCGAACGATGTCGCTGCTAATGCGCGCTCTTCCATTTCATTCCATTTTCCATCCATTGCATTTGTCATGGATATTAAAGATGAAGGCAGATTTGGTTGTGCAAACGTTTTAAAAATTCAAAAAATTGCTGGCGGCTTCCATCCACTGAGATTCGCAAACGGCAACTACATTATAAATTGCTTGATATTTTATCTAACTTGTATTTTGTCGAAGTGAACGTTGATTATGTTGGCGATTTCCTTTGGAGCCTCTAGCCTGATATCCGAGATGTGGATTTTCCAGAGAGTATTTCTCCATTGGCAGTACGGAGTAAACCGACTAGGTGGTACTTCATTGTTCTAAAATATCCGTCAAATGAAAGATTTGAAAACGTTTTTCAGAAGTGATGGCTTCGGAAGCAAGCAACATTTGCTGCAGGAACTACGGAGATAGCATTTTGCACACGGATTTAGTACCAAAAAGCCTAGACTTCACTTCTTAGCTACTTATATTAAGTTATTGGCTTTCTTTCACATCAGTTTCGCTATCAACCTCTTTGACTCGTTCAGTTCTGCTGTGAAGAAACTGGTATGTAAACCCGGGTCTGGAAATTCAATCAGGGGAACGACCTCCTATTTCTGCCATTTTTTCAGAAAGCTTCGAAAAAGCTAGACTGAGAGGTGCTCTACAATGCATTAAGAACTCTTACTATACAACAAAACAAAAGAATGCCATGGTAAGCACAAAGAAAAAAGGGATCCAAAAGTAAGCGGCCGAATGACACTGTTACAAAGACTTTTTTCATGTAGAGACACTTCTCTTGCACGTAGTTACTATTGCTTCTGGTAACTACAGGTTTTCTAAATTCTTTTCTTCTTCCTCTCTTCAGCTCGCTTCTCTTCCCATTTCTTTTTTTTTGTCATTTCGTTTGTTGAACTGCATCGTAAATTTAGTTATTTCGTCCCTTCCACTTCCTTTTAACCTTTCACCTCTCCTGTGCTCCCTTTGCCTGTCGATTTGCTCGAGCAGGCACCATTAATACTTCCGTTTGTCCCAATCGCGGAAGGATTGCCAAATAACTTCTCTTCTCACAAGGGATTTAAGGAGCATTATATCTTCCTTCGAAGGACTTCATGAAGAGGGTTGACCATGGTGTCGACGGTAATCTTGCGGTCCATTTGATATTGCGAGGTACCCAGTTGCTCACAACCCTGGTCCAGGGATTGTCGTTGAAACGCGTCACGTATCCGGCCCAATTAATTTTACTTGCTTCGGCATATGCTGCAGAGTCTCTTGATTTCCGACCATGAGCAGAGCTGAACCTCGTATCCCGTCTTTCACTTGCGTAAAGACCTAAGTACCTATGTGAAAAACCTAAGTCAAAGGACAGTAAGCGAAGTCAAAGCAGGAAGTACGGTGGTGTTGAATAGGTGATCATGGAGCCGGATGTTCCTAGTGTTTCCCTATACGATCTTGTACGTTCTCCAAGCCGTTCGTTTTCTCTTGCTGTTCTCAGAGGTCACGTCGTTCTTTTTTTTCCGACTTAGATATACACAGCTGGAGCATTCGGATGTACCCATTTCGTTGAGTCTGAGCTGAGCATCAGAAACGCATCCGTTCTTAACAAACAGCTCTAGTCCAGGTTCACCTGAAGCGCAATATCCTAACACGCTTCTTCAAGTTTCACCGGACTTCGTTCCACATGATTGATGCTTGATATTGTCGTTATCAGAACAATGTCATCAAAACGAAACGGCGGTGTTTTGATGAGGGCTGATGATAGGTTTTTCAGATGTTCAGACTCGATTTTGTCGTATCTGGGTGGAGTGCGCCTCTTTACCGACGTAATGGCATGTTGGAGTTTGGAAGGGAGGATCTTTCGGATAGCATGTCTATCTTTCTTCAGATGGTGAGGAGGCAAGTGGACGTGGCTGTCGAAGAAATCTGATTAAAAGTCGTGAGTGACCTTCTCCATTTTCCTTCGCGCTGCCGTAGTTCTTCCATCTGGGTTCCGAAGAGCGATCATTTTTGTTTTACGATTTGCGAAGTTCCGATGGGCATGTCGAGTTCTCTTGCCCTCTGTTGCTTCTGCCAATACTGCTGCTCTTCCCTCTTCGAGGTTTTCTTTTATCGCTTCTCCGCAACGCCTCGCGATCTCGAACGTGAGTTTCTGGTTTTCTGCAGTTCGTGCACCTCCAGGATGACGTATTACCTCTAAAGATTATAGAGGGAGGCGTCTCTGGGTGATTTCAAAACTCTGCGCTTTATTCCTATAGTTGTAAAGATGTTCTGCAAGCCGATCGTATTCGTTGTGTCGATCATATGTTATCCACGACGGCATCCTCCCAAAAGCCGATTGGCGAAGCGAAGAGATACCAGTTGATGATGGTTCTGGGACTTCGCTTTGTGAATTTTGCAGTTTCTGTATTTCCGTTTGAAGGCAAATCTTCCTCGAAGGAGGCGAAGTTCCGATCACGCGTAGAACTTTGGTGCGATAACGGATCAGGTAGGCCTTTCACTGACGATGATGTGGTAAATTTTATTACGGTCCCCTTTACCAGGAGACTCTTACGTGCACCCTAGAGAGGAGGGCTTCTGGAATTGCGCATTTCCATCGAGTGGTTTTGTTGCCATGATAAATTCGAAAAGCCTCCCTCTGCTTTTTTCCTTGCTGATTCACGATGTGAGCGTGCGTCGAGAATTTGTCAACAGTAGAGTCGTCAGAGGGGTGTAGGTGCAGGAGGGGGTCGTAAGAAAGATCGGATGAAGAAAAATGAGGGCGTAGTCGATGTCAAATAAGCCAATATTAAGTGATGTAAAGTGCTTAAAAGAATAGATAGTGCGAAGTATTTTTGAAAAGATTTTGCTGGTATGATTTCGAACCTTTTGTCCGAGACAAGTTTAGGAAAATACTAAACAAATGAAAGACTCCGAGATTAGGAAAATGAGTGCAAAGGGAAGAAAAAGAAAATGAATTATACAATACGTTCTAAACTTTGCCTGACAGCCTTGCATTTTTGTAGCAGACGGTATGTCGCAAAGTACCTTCGCAAAATTATCGACGTTATGGATATTTATCTATCTTTGCTACATAAACGGTAGGAACGAACAACTAATGTTTTTTAGATATGCCAGGAAATTCGAATTTTGTAAGGTAAGTATTAACTTCTATGATAACCTCTAATCTAGGAATTCTTCTTTAACTTGATATCCAAACATTTCGAGCACATTTGCGTGCTCACATTAGTGTCCGTGTTTGAAAAACAGTGTTGCTAATGATTACGATTAGGGGATTAGAGGATTACGGATGTCCTTGGTACAGAAGTGTAACCTGCTCAGAACCGGAAGCGATTTTTTCTTCAACCTCTAGTTAACTAGTTCAGGTCCAACTAGGTTTAGTTTTCCTTCATACTGATACTGCATTAAGATCCCTTTATCACTAAGAACTATCACTTTCTAACACTAAAAATAAGACCGCTTATGTTGTTGAGTCGTAACACAGAGTTAACCATGGGTTGAAATCTTTTCAACAGGGGGTAGTAAGAGGGGTGTTGGAGCTGTAGGAGGGTCGTAAGGCGGGTCGCAAGACTATGAAAAATATGTTCTTAACTATGCATGACAGGTTTGCTTCAGAGTGAGTTATTCAAAAACATTTCACCAAGAAAATCGGAAATATTGTGGGCAAGAGAAGAAATCAAAACGAGCGAGTATCAGGTATTTGCGGTCAGCTCTCAATTTGAGCGCAAACAATCGAATAGTGAAGTAAATATAGTGCATTATAAATAATGTGATGGAAGTTGTGAAGGTAATGAAACGAAAAACAAAGTGTTTTAAATATATTTCGCTAAATACAATTTTGATCCTTCTAAAAAATCAACTTGCTGTCACAACCATCAAATCTAAGGACTTCATTATTATTTCATATAAAAGAAATGAAACCAACGGAAAATGACTTCGTATTGAGTACTTAGAAGCCGTAGGAAACAAACTTCATTTCTTTCTTAGCTTGCACATTGCTTCGGCACTCCTCCGTTACAACCATTCCGTGTATTGAAGATGCGACAACGCTGCGGAAACATAGAGTCAAAAATTCGCAGAAGAATTGATGAGAAACGAGATATTTGGAAAGCTAACAGGAGGATCAGAGCAGTAAGTGAGAGTAGCGTCGTAGCTAGCTGCATAGGAACGCAAATTTGCTTACTTAATTTGATAAAGGTAATTTAGATAAACTGTGTTATGCGTAACATTTCCATTTCAATCGATGTTACTATGACAAATACATTTGCGGCCCGAAATAGGTATAAAATTAATGCAAAGTAGAGACATATTTTCTCCATATTCATCCAAACTTTGGAGTTTATAACTTCCCTAGTTTCTTTGAAACATAGTTGAGAAAAATACAAGCCGTGCGGAATTTCAGATTTTCAGCTGCGCGTAAAAATCTGTATGACCTCGGGCAAAGTGCAATACATCAGCTAGCCGTCTATAAAAACTAACAATGATTTAAAACATAGATGAGCATAGATTGTTATAGATGAGCATCTTCCTGTTAGAATTCTTCTTTACTTTTCTTCAGTTGCTTTTTGTTGTTTCGTTAAAAGTTTTACAGAGCAAAACTCCCTCTACAAAACGCTCCTTTGCTTGCCTTTTTTCGTCTTTTCTGCAATCCGTTGTTGATGTCCACTTCAACCTATCAATATCCGAGCAGTTCAGCAGTCATTTGCATTCGGGGCCTATGTTATTTGTTAAAATTACCTCTACATTACACCTAAATGTGGTATATGATGCTTTCAATGCAAATTCGATAAAGGTGCTGGTAAAATGTTCTTCTCAGTGATTTCTTTCCAGTTTTCCAAAATCAAGGTTCCTCCGGGGATCGATCCATCCACTGTCTGTAATCATCGTCGTGTCGATCACTGTAATCATGAGTAAAACTGTGTGTAGGAAGGAAATAGTGTGAATATTCTTTTAGAATACGTTCTGCATCGGTGTTAGTTGTTTTTCCATTTTGCAGAGATTGAAAAAACCTGAAGGGGATCAAACTCGGCCGTTCCTTATCATTGCCACAAATTGTTTCGTCGGAATCACGCTGAGAAGTTCCTCAGCTGTCAACTTATATGTGTATATGTATGCTGACATTTCTAATTCTTGCAGTGAGCTATCTGTGGCGTCTATATTATATTATATATTTTCTTTTACTTTTGCAGTTTTATATTAATATTCATTATAGTACTATTTATCAGTGTTTATTATATTATATTATTTTGCTCCAACTTTTTTTAATTGAGCGTGAATTTGTTTCTTTATTTCTATTTATTATAGCTGACTTTTGATTGCTATGTAAGCTGCATTACTAGAAAGAATAAGATGAGGGGGTCGTCATTAGGAGGGTCTTCTATGGGATATCGTTTTTAGGAGGTTTTTTTTAAACCAACTGTTCGCTTGACAAGCCAGTTTTGGCGTTGAAATCGTTCACAATGTCTTTGTGAACGATTTCAACGGAAGGTGCGGTCTTTTCTGCGAAACTTCCACATAAAAGCCTTTGACTTCGTCTTCAACGGGATTTGATATTGTAGTGAGTGTAAGCGACGAAAACAGCCAATCTGAACGGATACTGCAATCCCGTCCTTCCTGCCGCAACCGTGGCGAGTTGCTTTTATTGTCGCATTTCTTCATTTTACTTGATCTTCTATTTCCTTCCTTTATCTTTCATATTATTGCTGTTTCAAACGGCTCCTCTTTTTTCAGATGTATTTTCGTTTTTTATAAATGTTCTATGCTTATTTTATTCTGTTCGTTTCTTTGCAAGTTGTCGTAGTCCCAATTTTTTTTTGTTTGCCTATGTAGAATATCTTCTCAGCATTTCACTTTCACTTGTTTAATATTTGCTTCATTTTCATGTATTTCACCGTCATTACATCCGATCTTGTTTTCCTTTCCTGACTTCCCTCTCCTTCCTTCACTCAACTTGCTTGCCAGTTTTACTTCTAGTTAGTGAATGCGTGAAGCATGACAATCGGCTCTCAAATCTCAGCATTGATACACGACGAGAACGCTTAAGGTACACAATTGGATTAGAAAAACAGTGGAACTGTTTTAGATGCAGCTGAACGTTCTTCTTCTCTGTTCTTCGCGGCACACTGGAGAAGCACTTTTCTACATGAACTCCTTAATTATTCTGCTCTAGTAATGGAGCCAGATTGTGAATGTACTTTGAGGAGAACCAAGAGCAGTCTATGCCAACCATGTTCAGTCCATCTGTCTTCAGTGTCACTTTCAATCGTTTGAGGTTTAGGAACGTGTAACTGGCCTATACTGAATGACTTGTGGTGGCTAGCCGATGTGTCAAGTCAGTGTTTTTATCCTCCCAGACAAGTCTGTGCCAATTTATCGACCCCGGAGAGATGAAAGGCTTGGTGAGCACTAGGGCGGATTCTACGACTCTAACGCACCGTGCCGTGTGGCTCCCTCAAGGAGAAGACCCTCGGACGCAAGCCAAATCGGATCTCCATTCCGAGAAGTGTCTCCTTTGTTGCTTCTGGGACTCGAGGGGAATGCAGTTTTATGAGCTGCTTTCACAAGGCCACACCGTCATCGGTCCCATATGCGCTAGTCAGCTCCAGACGCTCGCATCGGCTGTTCGAGAAAAACGGCCGAAACGAGCTTCGGTGCACTTCCTCCACGATGACACTAGGTCCCATATAGTTAAGGAGACCCATGAAAAACTGAAGGACTTAGGATGGGACACGGTGCCCCCTCCTCTATTCTCCCGCCCTTGCCCCTTCAGATTACCACTTACTCCGGCCCCTCAAGGCTTTCCTAACCAAGAAAATCTTCAGCAAAATTGAAGAAGTCGAACGGGCGGTCAGCGACTTCTTCGACTCCCAGTCTCCCGGGTTCTGTGAGAACGGGAACGCTGATCTGCCCGTTAGATGGGATGTTGTTGTTATTAATAATGATGACTTTACTATTGATTAATTTCTATTGTAAGCTGAGTAAATAAAATAAGTAAAGGATAAAGTTTCTGGCGTTAATCAATCCGTTTGGGATGCGCCCTCACGTTCACTTCAACTCAGAATCGTTTGAGGTTTACGAACGTGTAACTGGCCTATACAATGACTTGCGGTGGCTAGCTGATGTGTCAAGTCAGTGTTTTTATCCTCCCAGACAAGTCTGGTGCCAATTTATCGACCCAGAAGGTTGAAAGGCTTAGTGAACACTAGGGCGGATTCAAACCTCCGATCGATCGTGCTAGGAAGCGGAACCTCTAGCCACTATACTACACCCAACCCGTATGTGTGTATCCGTTGAACTATTCAATAAAGATTAGGAACATTACATCGCCCAGGAATTAAATCCAGGACGATCTTCTTCTGACCTTTTTCACAGGCTTTAATAAAGTACAGCTTAAATCAAACATATAACAGTTGTTCGTAATTGAACAAATCTGTTGTATGTTTATTTTACCACCACCCTACTGCATCTTTAAAATAAATTTTAGCATCAATGAGGAGGTAAATGGCAGGCTTAACATTGGGCCAATCCTTTCCTCTCTTAAAAATTGTCATCTTTTCAGCATTTGTACACATTGTTTATTTGTTTACTTGACAATTTTTTTCCGTACGGGTTATGTTTACTACTTGGTTCCGTATATGTGCTTTTTTTCTAAAAGTTACTAAATGTTCAGTATTGTCTTACTAGTATTAGTAGTAGTATTAAGATCGGCAAGAAAATATTGCGGCAGCTCCTGTCTGTTTTATGTTGGCTGCTCCTTTCGGTCTTTTTATTTCTGAGAAACTTCACGTGGATTTTGTCACATTTCTTTCCCAAGTCGCTGACGTAACTAGTAGGAATAGGGTGAAGAGAGATGTCGGTGAGTTTCAGACTCTTAGATTTAGCCCTTCTAAATTGAAAGCATTGATTTCTGAAACAGTGTACAGTGATGCTGTGTGCGATATATCTATGTACTTGCGACAACAGTCGTAACCTACGCTACACTAGTACACTTACACTAGTGCTTATCCGTGTCAGGTTTTCTCGAAGAAAGAACCACCAATTACATTCTGCCTTAAGTACCTAAGCACTGGTTCTTTACCAGAGAACCAAAATGACCAGGTACAGATAAAGTATAGTCTAGATAGAGAAATCGTCGTAAATGGCAGCAGACCGAAAATGACTATGTTCTCATAGGAGTGGTCATTATATTCGTAGTCGCTATAGTATACTCGTACACTATAGTCGGATCAAAACGAAATGAAGCACGATACAGTTAAGTAAGCGGCTGCGCTCGAAGTCGCGTGCTGGAAAAAGCGACTAGGATCGAGGTGGAACCATCGCGAATTGCAGCGATAGGTGGTGGTAGTAGGGGTCCCCTTGGATCCTAACCGCTACGTTCCACCGCGCCGCTTCCGCTTGCTGAACTGCACCGTGCACCATATCATTTAGACCTTACTATATGTACCCATTTGGCACCATCCTACTACACTTAGAATTCAATGAAGTGTACATAATCGACACGTGGACCAATACTTCCTTGCGGAGGAGACCCAGTAGTCCACGCTGTGCTCGAGGTATATGTGTGCAAAGTTTGATCCAAATCGGTTTAAAAAGATGGTAAGAACAAATAGTATAGTAAGGTCAAAACGACATGCAGCATGTACGCAATTGCGTATGCTGCTTTTCTCGAGGCGCTTCGGTGGAGCGTAGTGGCTAGGAGCGTAGTGAAATCCTTGCTGGCACCAGCCATAGTTGCAGTTTGGGACGGTTCTCACTCGGTTCCAAGTGCTGCCGGAAGGCGGTCGTTAGGTACCCGCTGCCGATTATCTGCAGCCGAATCACTCAATGATCACTAAGCCACGCCCATCCATCACCATGTCACTGAGGTCATGTGCCGTGTTTATATTGCAATTAAGTGATAGAGTTGACTTCTAGGAAGGTTCAAAGAACAAAAAGGTACCAACGTAGCAAGTGGAAAAAGACATAGAAAATGAAAATGCTAAAAGTGAATAAATAACGTAGAAGATTTGTACAAGAAAAAAAACAACATCAGAAAGGATAAATGAAGCTGAAAACTGAAAACGCTCCAAAATAAAAGTTAAAGGTGTAGAAACAAGAACCTGGTTTTTGAAACTTCTAGATTTGTGATTGAGAAAAAAAACTATACAGAAGATATAGATGTATATTTGTATTTATACAGACTATTTAATCCATGTGCGATGCTGCAACAGTTTGTAAAAGTTTCGATTTGTTTGTTTTACATAAATAAAACACTATTATTTTCGATTTCTGGGACTTCGTGTGCAATTGTTCGATGTATCTTTATACGTTAGCGATCGATACTCTCTACAGAAACAATATCAAAGATAACGTGCTCCTGCGAGGCATGTTTCGCACCTCATTGGACGATGAGGGCCGAAGATGGATGGGCGGGGCGTAAGGCGAACGCAGCGCAATGCTCTGCTGACGCTATTGACTGCTGCGCAGAGCAATTAACGATAGCCGTTGCCAGTCGTTCCCTTTAAGGTAGGTTGTCGCGGAGGCTGCGGGTACCTAACGATACGCACCCACTGCTGCCTCCTACCCACCGATTTGAGCGCGTACGCAAATGCACGGCGACTACACTTGTGGTTCATGTCGTTTTGACCGACCGTAGATGCTTCTTCAAGCAAAACTAAAACTGCTTTTTTTCGTGTATGTCTGCTCTTTCGTTTAGGAGTATAATTGATCACTCGAAAGATTCAATCATTGTTATCGAAGAACTTTGTGCGAATCTTCTATAATTTGAAGTCTTTTTATTTGATGAAACCGATGTAGCTGGAAAAGTAATGCAAACACGAACAATTATCGACTATGTTAGAGCGAAGATGTTGAGTCAGCGTGGTAATTGAACTGAAATGAAGACAGCAAATTATGCCATCCAGCAACATGCAGTTACTGGCTCCCGACCTATTTTAGGACTTTTTATTGTTTCCTAGCTTTTTCAGATTCTTTTCAAGAATGGGAAGCCAAATAAAGTGGACGATTTGGCAATGGTTCCTGTTTATCTTTCAAGCGCGCAAAAGCAGTTATTCTTTTCATCGCTGAAACAGATCCATCCTGATGAACCCGATGGAAAGCATGTTTGCTCACAGTGCAACGAAGTCGTGCCCAACCTCAAAGTAGGTGTTTGCATTTCTCCTACCTATTGTATTGTTCACTATTGAATAATTGTGCAGGTATAAAAAGGTTATATATTTCGTTCCTTACTATTCTGGATGCAGGAGTGTTCTTAAGTGACAGTTCAAAAAGAGAAAATAATTTCCTCCTTGTTCTTGATTGGCATATGCGAGGGTACTGAGGGGATCGAATGAATAGAATATGCACTGGCGATTCATGCTCATGTGTTACTTAACTAACATAATGACTTTTCCTAGGAGTAGCGATGAGGCTTCTCCCCAGAGCCGAGCTATGACGTGCCTCTTTTCCGGAACTACAGTAAAGGTGACAATTCCTTTCACGGACTAATTGTTTCACTGTTAAACAGTTGAGTAACTTTTGCTTACTTATATATCCAGACGAACACTCTCTCAGCAGAATATCAGTAAAGCCGCATATTCCCAGCATCGCATCCACCTTGCTTAGTTCTGAGTCACCAGCCACTTCAAAATCTTCTTTCTGGCATAGTGCACCATCTGATGAGCGGAACATCTTGCATTGTCGATGAATTAGATTAAACAAGAAGGCTAGATTATTAACGACGTTTCACTACTCCTTACTTTCCGGCGTTGTCAGCTTCTTGAGAGTCAATGGTATGTGCAGCTTACCATCCCAAAGACTTCATTACAGCACAGGTGATCGTTCAACAGGAAAGTAATTTTGAACTTGGAAGCACGACCTCCATTAACATAACAACGATACGTGTCATGTTAACGGACTTCAATGCTCTATTGGTTGCGGAAAGGGGTTATCCACTCTACAATATATATCACTTGCGTAGTTCTTGATAAACTATCAGCTAGTTGATCGGTGCGGCACAACTTGGTCTTCATATCTCTTTTCTTGTTCCTCACTTTTAGAGTTTTTGCTGTTGCCCAAAACGCCCACAACGTCTTGTTTGTTACGGTATTGGAGTCATTCATGTCTGAGATGGTACCTAAACTTTGCTATACCTTTAAATCGAATACAAACTTCTTTCTTACCCTTGTTGAATGGAAATACTGCATAATTACAAGTTTTCTGCTACGAGCTCACTGTTTCTGAGGATTTGTGGAATTTTCGCAATTCTTCCTGATCCTCAATACCTTGTGACTTGGAACCACAGTTCCGCGGAGATTCCTCGTTTAAGCTACTGGTGTCACCTGAACAATCTTTCCTTTTTGATTTATCACCAATAAGTAATCCATGGGCCAAACTTCAAACAGGATCGAACTTTCACACTTCTGAAAGCATCGACCGTCGGAGGTGATGGATTTCGCACAGGTAGCACATGTTCTCTTGGATTTTAGTATACTTTTGGTGAACTTCATCTTATTTTGTACATCCTTATTTATGCCTAACTCAGCGAATTTTCGCTCTGCGGAATCATTACTGCGACGTTCTCCGTCAGAACTTGTTGCGATTCTGATTTTTTCCTCCATATCTTAGAGCTGAGAGCAGTGTGAAAGAGAGATGAACAGGCAAAGGTTTGATGTGGTCAGCACCTAATGTCTAGTTGAGCGAAGATATAACTACCGACGTTTGATTTCCGGTGGTTTCTAATCACTGCTTGTTGTGGAGATTGAGGAAGCGATCAAAGTGAGCGTGTTCTAGATTTTTTTTTCTAACTGAACGTGATCAAATATGAGGGATTTTATCTCAGTATGTGGTTTCTTTTCTCTTTTTTTTTGCTGAGGTCCGTCTGGAACTCTTTTCCATTTTCCCTTCTTGACCTTAGCTGATGAGGACCCCTTCGCCAACCGTCCAAATGTGAAGAGGGTCGGAGAACCGGCTGTGACTATCGCTTGTATGGAATGTGTATGTTGTACATCCAATGCGATTTTTTTTCTAATGCTCGGAAGGATATTGGTAGGTTATATGGCGTAATTAGATTATGTTGATGTAGTTACTCTTATCGAAAGTTCTCATCAAAATTCGCTGTGAATGAGTCGATTTCGGCTGGGTGGAGGGGGTTTGGATAGTCCGAACGGTTTGTGCACGGAGTCGAAAATGGTAAGGACAGAATCGATGGACTGTCTCTTCGAAATGGGAAAAGGATATGATTTTTGCTTCATGTCTACCCCATCATCCGTTGTGCTAGATGGTGATGATGCTTCACTTCCTTATTCCTTCAAGTAAGCGTTGTTTCCGGAATTTCACGGCATTGTCTTTCTCACTTGTGATATTCTCAATCCTGCACGACTAGTAGAAGGCCTTTGGGCAGTTTGCTCATTGCTTGCGACGCTCTTCGCCAGTACTCAGTTTTTTTTTCAATCTATAGTAGATATTTTGATAAAGAAATGATGTTGCGCGAGTGAGGCTCCCGTGCAGAGGATGGTAGTTGCGTGCGACTCCTGTTGGAGTGCCACTGCGTTAAAGAAAGAGGACATTAGCAAAAGAGAGGGTATTAGTTTTTCTATGAGTTTTGGGTCTCGCGATATGAATGTTTTAACTTGGCAGTAAGGGAAAGATACGTCAGCGATCCACTGAGGGTTTGCGTATAAAGGTTCGGTTCTATATGCTCGTTAGAATAGACTTCCGTGTTAACGTTGCCAGAGCACAACCGCAGCCGTAGCGCCGCTCCGGGCAGCGACCGCGCATCTCCAAAGATGGATAATTAGATATTAATCATAAAAATGAACGACGTCATGGGAGAGGAATATTGAGTATCAAACACAAATGAGACAAATCAGAATAGCCAATAAAAATCTAATGGTGTGAACCAAACAAATATAAGAAAGTGACCACAGTGTAGTGTTCGAAGTGATAATACGAATACACATCGACTATTTATGCATTCCTTGAAGGTGGAGTTACACTTGAAGCAGTAGTGGCAGTGGGACTGTTTAATTTTTTTTCCATGCTAGAGAAAGATGTCCAGTCGTGGTTTTTGCGCTTGGAATGATTGAAGGAATTTACTCGATGGCGGATAGAGACAGAATTGGATATATTGAAAAACGAAGGAGATTCGCAACAGTTCGAAGGTGTAAGTGACGAACGAATTCTTCCACGCTCCAAGATGACTATGGATGGAACGGCGGCGAGCGAACGTGCTCCATTCCTTGCTTGTCGCAGAATTTCTGGAACTCTTGCTGTAAATTACGTCCCGTTGTCTGACACGATCACCTTGGGATTTCCGAATCATGCGAACATTTTTAGTTCTCTCAACTTTGCAGTGGTTGACGACGACGAAATCTCTAAGACTTCTGGCCACCTCGAATGCGCATCGACTACACAAAGTACTTTCTACCATTCAGTGGTCCCGGATAGTCTATATGAATTCTGTCTCACAATTTCTTCTCAGTGGTCCAAGAATTCAGAACTGTCTTCTTTGGCATCTTCGCAGCTTCTTGACAGTTGCGGCGGTGGAGTCCAGCTTCTTCGATGTCCTTGTTGATGTTCGTCCAGTGCACACATCCTCGAGCGAGGATCTTCATTTTGGTCATTCCTGGATGTTTTTCATACAGTTGTTTCAAAACTGCTTCTTGAAGTGAGGTCAGCATGAAGATTCTGTGGCCAGAATACAGGCATTCGTTCTGCACTGACAGTGCGTAGCTCAGAGCATTCCAGTTGCTGATTTGTTCTTTAGGCTTGCTTAGCCATGTTCCTGTCTGCAGCATCTATATGACCTGCGATACCTTTTCATCTTTTCTGGACTCTTTTTCAATAGCTTTCCTGGTCACGGGCAGTACTTTCACAGCAGCACTGTGAACTGCAAGAATTTCCTGTTCAATTTTGATTATCACAACATCTTCTGTCTGAGCCGTCTTGTCACGCCTGATCGTGGAGGGATCATGCGTGACAAGACGTCAGCTTGGTCAAACTCTGTCGCCTTCTGATATTCGAGATCAAAGTCATATCCGAGAAGTAGCAACTTCCATCATTGCAGTCGGTTTGCCGTGTATACAGGTACCATTTTCTTTAGTCCGAAAATATGTAGCAACGGCTTGTGATCCGTGAGAAGCTTGAATCTACGTCCATATATGAAACGGTGGAACTTTCGAATAGCGAATATCAAGGCGAGTCCCTCTTTCTCGATCTGACCGTAGTTCTCTTCTGCAGTGGGGAGCTGCCATATTGCTTTCTCGATCCGGCATCCTGTACAGAATCACTGCTTCAATTCTATAATCTGATGCATCGACCGCTACAATTATATACAGACTAATATCAAAATGCGTCAAGAGCAAGTCTGAAGCGAGCACTTCCTTGGCGTGATTGGAGGCTGCTTCGCATTCCTCATTCCATTTGAACGGAACGTTCTTCTTCAACGAAGCATCTAGCGGTGCGCGTAACCGGCGCATCTCCGCGACAAACGATCCATAGTAGTTGATCATATCAAGCAACGAGCGAACCTCTGCCACGTTCTTCGGCACTCGCATCTCGCGGATGACCTCAATCTTCTCTGGGTCAGAATGGCGTCCGTCCTTGTCTATGATGCATTCGAGATAACGGATCTGCGGCATCAAAATTTGCACTTCTCCAATCGGACGCGGATGTCGTATCCATGGATCCTTCCGAATAGCGCTTCCAAGTTACGGCGATGCTCCTCTTGTGTGCGGCCTGTGACTATCACGTCATCCAGATAGGCAGCAACGCCTTCCAGTCCACAGATCAGTGAATCCATAATCTGTTGGAATATTCCAGGTGCTGACATCAAAGCCAACAAGGTCTCTGCAGGATCAATATTTGCGGGTAAAATCAAACAATGTTTTTTTTGTACAAATTAGGATTTTAAAGTAACTTACAGAGGGGTCAAAACGACATCTAGCTCGGTGCAGTTGCGTAAGCGGCTGGGCTCGAAGAGGTGCGGTGGAGCGTAACGGTTGGGATCGAGTGGGGACCCATGCCAGCACCTCTCATCGCTGCAGTTCGCAATAGCCCCACCTCGATTTCAACCGCTATCTCCACCACGTCGCTTGGAGCGCAACCGCGTACGCAACTGCATCGTGCTTCATGTCGTTTTGACCCTACTATACAGTGCGAAATTTGAGCGGATTTTTGACCGCACATTATCTACAGTAGTGGTACTGTAAAAGCAAAAAATTCGGTACGATGTGAAACGTTTATGATTATGTCTTTCCATAGGCGAAATACATCGAGAGGAAAAAAATAACAAGCAGAGTGACGGAATCAGTGGTCTAGTCGAAACTGACGATAGCTCAGAAGATGACGACGAGGAACTTGATAATTACAACTTGGATTCATGGTCTGACACTGTTGTCGTACATGATTCCTGGGACTTTGAAGACAATTTGAGAATTATTTCAATGCTTTTGGCAGATTGTTAGGGACCCATCGACTAATAACAAGAAAAGGAAGGACGACCAACATTGGAAAAACTTGCTGGTACAAGACTGTCCCGAGGAAAAGATGCACAGCATGCTACAGAGAAATATCCAAAAAAAGAAGGATCACGATTTGGAGATAAGCATGCTCGAAAGGTCAATACTAGATATAGCCAGTGTTATAAACATCCGTGCGTTGACTGTTCCGATAAGCATAAAGACTGTTCGAATTGACAATGTTTTCAACATGAATAAATCGATTTTGAGAACAGATTTCCCTTGTTCACTTTGTTTACGGCATCATAGATTACTATTAATGCTTTTTTAACCTCGTAGAAAAAAAAACGCCGCCTTTACACGCCGTTTTTACGAGAATTAGTGGAGGATGAGCGGAGCCATCTGAGTTGTTCCTTAATGAACAGCTCAAACTCTACGGGTTCTCTGAGGTTTCCGTGCTGCGTCAATTTCGTGGTACGCTTTCTTTAAGTGATTAGCCAGGGCATCCCATCCTACAAATTTTAGCAATTCTTCTTCAGAATAACGAGATAAGACATTGTGTTTTTTTCTATCTTATCTTTATTTATTTCTTTTCTATCTTATCTTTATCTAATCGCACATAGCTTTTTCGTTTTTGCAGGAAGGGCGACGTCACATGGTGACGCACATACGTGTAATGCGCCTTCGCTGTTCATTATGCGGAGCAGGATCATTTTTCTGCACAGACCTTCGAGTTCACTTAATGGACGGATATTGCGAGAAACTACATCGCGCACCAGAAGGAGTTGTTGATCCGATGAAACTTCCATGCATGACAAAAGAGCAGGTATTTCTTGCCCACTAGTCTTTAATTCGTGCATAGCTCAGACATTAGATGATGATTGCTGTATTTTTTCTGATTTATTTTTGCTTAAGTTTGCTTCTGTTTCGTATGTGGTGATAGTTAACATTTTTGGTTCAGGCAGATTCTCTCTCGGAGTTGGTTGATCCTATCAATCCTGGTCGTGTGATGTATACTAGTGGTCAAGTTAGTTGCTGATTTTATCTCAGCACTTAGTTACCTGTAGAGTATTCGTGGAAGTAGGAACTTCTGCCTGAATATTCTTGTTTCAATTTATCCAGTTTTTTTTTTTTTTTGAAACTACGATGTTCCACCGCGTATCCAGGAGCTAATGAGCTCGATAACCGCTCCGCGTGGCTTTTGACAGCGTCATAATCGTCACAGTAACGTTGTCGCTGTTCTTGCGCTACGTCTTACTGACGCCTCGTCACATCGCCCTCCCAGTCTATTCCATCGCTGTTGTTGTTCTTACGATGCGCAGTTTGAAGTGAACAAGAAACAGAGGCACATAGTGCCAGAAGTTGATTGGGACTTTGTATAAAGCAAAGTTTAAGAACTATGGATAAACTAACGCAGTTTAGAAGTATAAATGAAGGCGTTTAGTTCTCTGTTCTCAGTTGTTAAATGAAAAACCACGCAATCATCTGTAGGATTACATGAGGTGGTTTTGGAAAACTTCCGCTGACCGTTATTTCACTTCATTTCATTACTTCTTTCGCTTTCTAAACACTTCTTTTGGCACAACTAGTTAAAGGCATCACCCCACGGATCTGAGGTGGTACGGATTGCAGGTGGCATTCATATACGGCATAGTAGATTATGGAGAGGAGGTGATTCCGTCCATTTCTTCCTAATTGTCGTAAAAAACGGCCCAGAAGATGCGGCGCGTGCACAAGGCTGGCGCGCTCCTATCGAACTCGTTGTAGAAAGTAGCGCGTCGGAACACTCGAAGTCGTATCTTCCGGGCCGACTGTTGGGAAGAAATGGACGGAATCACTCCCTCTCCATAATCTACTATTCCGTATACGAATACTCCACCTGAAATCCGTACCACATCAGATTCGTGGGGTGATGCCTTTAAGTAAGGATCGCATCCGAAACTTGACACGGTGCGAAGAATCCCTCGCAGCCACGCTTCGTACCTAAAGGCGTATCCCGAGGACGCGAAGGGATCTGTTTGCCAACTATGCAAACATATTGATTTCGTGCATAGAATATAGAGGGGATAAAACGATTCAATGCAGTAGAAAGGAACTTATGGAATTATGTGCGTAGTCAAGCCTAACGCCGGACATCATACATGTCCTGGTGTACGCCTTGTCCCCCTTCACTGATCAATAGAAATTAAATGTAGTGACTTTTTCCGAAAAATTAAATTTATACCTTTACTGACGGCGCTTTTTTCGCTCTTTCGTTATGGAAATTTAAGAATTCACGAAATGATCACGGATTAAAGTGATGATTTCATGGTCCTAATCCTTTGTCAGTACTACATTTTGAGGGTATTCAAACTTGATTTCGCACTTACATATACTTCTTCGATTCTGTAGAAATTTGGAAACATATGTCGAAGCTCTTCTTCTCTTTCTTCTCAACAATTAGCACAGAATAATGTTCTAGCGTGGAATGACATAAACGTCATCATCGTACTGATAGAAACAAGGCTCCCCGCCAGATCATGTCAACTGTTAGCTACTATTTATATGTGTGTTATGTGAAGTTTTATTTTATAAAAATGCAAGCATAAGAAGCTACTAAAATATTTAAAATGTGTTCTGTGTGTGCATATAAGAACTTCTTCCTAACAATTCTATAGGGCTTCCCTATTTCGTTATTATTCTTTTCTTAGTATATATCGCCTTCGCACATAGCTTATGTCTAGATTAGATTTGCTGAAGGTAGAATTGAGAGGTTTGGATGGGCTGCCTCGATATGTGACGGTAACAAGTACGAATATGTTTTAAACAATGACATTAACATTATGTCGCCGTTTATGACATGGAGGGGACAATACATTAAAATGCATTATTCTCTGCATTATTCATCAAACAATACGAACACCTGGTTACAAGCTATGAATTCAAATGTTGGTGCATTTATTGCCGTATTACTACGTTTTTTTTTACAGATTGTATCAGCAAAAAGTCGGATCCCGTACTATCCTGATCCTGTGATAGAAGAGCGAATTCTGGGTTCTGGCCGAATATTTTGTCGATCAACCCAATCACGCGCAAAGAAAACTTGACAGCGAGACAAAAAAACCTTCCAAAAATTCGAGCGATAGAACTGGTGTTTCACATGTTGTTATTCTTAGTTTATGGTAAAATGTTATACTGCAATGAAGTATTGCACCAAGGTGTACTAGTAAGTTTTGCTCTTATATTATGAAGGACCTTTTACCAGAGAACCTATTAGACAAATACAGAAAAATGAGAGGATACATTTTTTTGAAAGAAGGAAGTCATTGTTGAAATTTAAAGCGAGGTAGAAAACTGAATATGCAATATTGCGTGAGAATGTGAAAACTTCAGTAGTTGTAAAGAATGGAGGTGATTTTCCTTCCTTGGATTGTGAGTGAAAAATCCACACGTTTATCATGAGGTATATTTAACAGGATTACATCATTTTGTTCTGGGTCTTTGCATATCTTTTTCCCACTTTTCGAATAAATTTTGTTTTAAAATTTTATCAGTACAAGCCAAGGATCAACAATGGTTGTTGTTAAAGATTCCATACTTTATTCAAGCAGTCGACCCTCCAGGTTGTGGGCTTTGGCGATGTGCTGGGCGACAGCACCTTTTTGCATTGTAGGGGAATCTTTCGCCATATAACAGTGCAGGTTATATAGCTCGTACGTTCCCAATGCGTGCACTAGAACGCCTGATTGCGTTTGGTTACAGCAGGGCCACCACGAGCAGGTAGCAATCAGACTTGTATATGCGGCCCTAAGGATCAGCAATATATTTAGTTACCATCAATGGTGGCAATATCTATTCACTCAAAGGCATCACCCCAGGAATCTGAGGTGGTGCAGATTTCAGGTGGAGTATTCGTATACGGGATGGGAGAGTATGGAGGGGGAGTGATTCCGTCCATTTCTTCCTAATTGCCGTAAAAAACGGCCCGGAAGATGCGGCGCCGCACAAGGCTGGCGCGCTCCAGTCGAACTCCCTGTAGAAAATAAGGCGCCAGAACGCCTGAAGCCGTATCTTCCGGGCCGTTTTTTACGGCAATTAGGAAGAAATGGACGGAATCACCCCTTCTCCATAGTCTCCCACCCCGTATACGAACACACCACATGAAATCCGTACCGCCTCAGATTCGTGAAGCGATGCCTTTAATGGGGAACGGCTCATGCTTCAGGCCGCGGAACAGGTGTTAGTTAGATGGGGCAAGTTCCAAGCTATAGGGAAAGTGGTGCACGGTCGTCCAGTCCAGGCCCTCCGAAAAAAATTAAAAATCAAAAGTGGGATGAGGTATGCAAAAATTCAACAGCTGGGTCCGCACCAAACAACATCGTATTTCAGTCATGAAATCTCGCCAGAGATGAAGGTAAGGCAAAGCGTGAACTTGTTCATTCGTGAATCCGTTACTTTTGTGTGCTGTTCTTCGTTTTCGAATCATTGCATATCCGTTATTTCCTGAAATATCATTCGCTAAGCGTATCGATTTTTTTCGTTCAAGGTCAACTGAGCGCATTTCGAAATCATTTCTAAACATGCTGTCTGCGACGGCATGTCTCATTGATAATGAGGCGATACTTATGTAACAAACAGCCATTACGGGAGCCACCCGGTGAAGCAGGATAAGCCGGCGTACTTGTGAAACATATCTTCCAGACTACTTAAAAATATTGCATCTCAAACATTCCTTTGTCAGTGTTATTGTGCCTCTTACACTCAGCTCGTATATCCTTATGATTATACTATGGCTTTGAATGTAATTAAAATTGAATTGAAATAAGTGTGAAGTTTTTCAAATTAGATGTATTTTGATCAATATGTCGAACTGGTGCTTTATCGTGGTGTTGCCGTTGCCTTAGTATAATGACAATGAAGGGGAATCAAGAGTCTGTGGTATTTCGCGCAGAGAGTAGAGAACATAAGGTCACATTCAACATAGACGTTAGATTCGACCGCAAATCATCCTTGACTCACTCTCAATCGTCTGCCAAAAACTAAATATTTTGAATCACTCTGTGACCTCAAATGTTTACTATTCCATTCTTAGCGTTGTGACTAAGCAAAAAGCAGCATCTGTTGTATTCATTCCTGTTGGAATGTTGTGCAGAAAAGAAGTGCCGGCTTTTATCTGAACAGTATGTGTCTGTACGATCTAATATCAATTCTATTTTCTGTGCGAAATATTAGGTTGGCGCGAAAGTCTTGTACCAAATTTCACCCTTTTTTCTAACAATTGTAGCTTTATTGTTCATACATATCAATCAACAAAATAATGACCATCATAATCCCTTACGTATGTACAACGATCACTAGACTGTCAATCCCAGAAGTCTAGAACTCTGGCAGGTGCGAGTCGTAGAAGAGCGAAGTCTCAATTTCCAGCTCTTTCTGATCATCGAATGTTTCCTCTCGTAGATGCAGCTTTAGTGCCCGAAAAATGATAGTCAGATGGGGCAAAGTGGAGTAAGCAGGGTGCGGTAGAACTTCCTAACCAAGCTGGGTAATTTTCTGGGGAGTAAGTTTTGCCACGTGAGGTCGGGTATTATTATGAAGAAGAGCAGTCACTTCAGGCGAATTGCGTCTGCCAATTTCTGTAGCTGAAAAGAGTAGACTTGAGCGGTCACGGTGAACCCAGATGGGAGCAGTTCAAAGTTCATCATTCCCTTGAAATTCCACCAACAACAACAGAATCTTCTTTTCGTACAATCCTCCTTTTGATTTCACTTCGTACTAATTTTTCTGATAGCATCTGCAACATTCTTTTTGTTTTCATTCTTTTTGCTTTTCTTTCTAGTTCTTTTCCGTAGTTTTTGTTCATTTTTCTCGTGTTTTTGTTATGTTTGCTGTAACTTGCTTTTGTTATAAAAGTCTACATTGTATCTGTATTGTTTCTAAGTTATTGTATGGTTTTTGTTAATGTTTTTCTTGTGAAATTTGGTTCAAAATTGCATATATTTTCATGTTAATGTTCTTTTTTTGCTTCTTCACCTTCTCTTTCTTACAAATAAACAAAAAGTATTAACATGAAAATACATACAAATTTCAAAAGAAAAACGTGAACAAAACCAACACAATAACTTGGGACCAATATAGATCTCTATAAAGGAAGAAAATACAGCAAAGATAACTAAAATGCGAAAAAAGGAACATAAGAGACGAAGAAACTAGAAAGAAAATCATGATGAATACCAACAAGTAAAAAAATTTCTACTAATATCGATCAGCTGGTGGCACGCGGCAAATTTTAGCAGCAAGTAAACTGTTCGTAGGCCGTTTGCGAGCGGTCAAAAGCCGCGTTGCACCGTCGCGACTACTCGCGCAAATACAGTGTGCTTCATGTCGTTATGACCCGAATATATGTACTGTACGGGGAGGGTGTCGTTGACTCTTCGACTTGTCATATTTGGTTCAGAAAATTTCGTGAAAACAGTTGTAATTACAGCGATGCAACACGTTCAGGACGAACGACTGAGGCTGACGGCAAGGCAATGTTGGCAGATTGAAAAGTGATCGGCATAGAACAATTCAAAAGATCGAAGAAATTTTTGGAATCAACAAGTCTGCAGTTTCAATGTGATTGCGTCAACCTGGAATGGTTAACAAAGCCAATGTATGGGTCCCACATGAGCATGAGCATGAGCGGCGAAAAATTTGGTAGCAGGAATTTCTGCTGCGATTCTCTATTGAAACGCAATGAAAACGATCTCTTTAAAAAGCGGCGGGTTGCAGGTGATGAAAAATGGGTTGTGGGTAACATGCATGCAATTAACACAAAAGCCAGTGTACAACTGAAAAGGTTGTGTTATCCTTTTGGTGGGACCGAAAGGGATTGTTTACTATAAGCTGTTTTCTGCAAACTACACCATTACTACGGAAAAGTACTGCTCACAAACAAATCAATCAAATCAGTAGAAGCTAGCTAGCTAAAAGCAGCATAATTAGGCAATAGAAAGGGAGTTGAATTTCACCGAAACGCGGTACGACGCCCGACAAAGACTTCTAGAAGTTAACTGCGATGTTTAGATCAGGAAGGAATGTCCACCTCACTCTTCCGATTTTTCCTCTAATTATCATTAACTTATATCGCTTCAAAACACCCTATATGGTTAAAACTTTTCTTCTTGGAAGACATGAAAAGTCAGCTGGATCGCTCTTCAGCTAGAAACGTCAGAAATTCTGCAAACATGGGATTATGCGGCTGAAGATCAGATGGACAAAGGACATTGGAGAGAACGCCAAATACTATACTGAGTTATTGTAATTTATAATGAATAAAATTTCCTTTCATTTTTGCCTCAAAAACGTTTGCCTCAAACCAATATACCTAGTAGATACTATTGCTTACAAAAACGCTGCTGGGAAATATATTTATCTATTTTTGTTATCCCAACGAGGTTTTGGTAGAACTTCATTATTGGTCTGACGTTTCGACAACTTCGTCTTGTTCAAAAGTCTGGGAAAGGTTCGAGGTCGTTGATGCTACGCATATTCCATCAAACTCCTCCTCTCTCCTTGCGAAGCCTCGATATCATTCTAAGTACACTACGCAAGAACTCTAAAAAGAAAAACAAAGTGACCAGTTTTTTATAGGGTGACGGACCAACGGACCTCTGCTGCATCAATCGAATCTTCAGTTATTCCTTTTTGTGCCATTTTCCATTTTGCACCCTTCATCCCTCTAGGAACGTGGACGCTACATTGGTTCGAGGAGGGGGACAGAGCATGGGTGTTCCCTTCAGGTCGTAGAGGCCCACCGACTGGCGTAGCGATAGATGTACATGTATGCAGGGAAGCACGCTGCTGGCAAGTCTGCGGTTCCCAGCCGATTTTCGCAGGTAGCTCTTCTTTTACACCCATGCGGAGCAAGCCTTCTGGTTATCGATCACTATAGTTTAACTATCTTAGCTACTCTGATCTTCAAATATTAGATATTCTCACTAACCGCACCAGCCACCTTGATATTCTCTGCCGAAGTAGACGTATCTGGCACTGTTTTCATGGAGTGTGCTTTATTCGGTCACTTTGGTTTCAAGTACAAACTTTGTGAATGTACTTTGGAAGTGGCGTCGGACAAGCGGAACAACGGACAGATTACTGGTTTTAAGACCATTGTATTGAAAACGCAAAGAGGGGTTGCACGTCTCTGCTACTGTGTTATGAATAGGAAGCTAGAAGCAGAAGAATGCCAACTTTCATAAGTTCAGTAGTGGTTTAGAGACTTATTCTCTGCCCTCAGTTCTCTTCTTGGAGTGTTTTTTTTTTCCAAATCTATGTACTATACTAATGCCAACACTTCTTCTTCGTAAACTTTCGAACTTGTCCGCTTCTCGTGTATTTATCAACAATGAAAGGAAATAATAAGAAGGAAATGAACACACAACGTTGCAATAAATAGCTCATCTCCCATTCCTTGGGACAGGTGCTGTGCAGGAACTGAAGAAGCTTAATCACATGGACTTTCTCGAGAAGTCAAGTCCCTTCATTCCACGCTTCTCTCCGTGTACTTGTCTGCCTTTCTCACTTCCGTCGTTGTCTATTCAACCTTTCCACCTACACTGCCATGTGTGAGCAATGACTAACAAATCTTCGCTGAAATGTACAAGATTGAACCGAAAGTTCCAGCTCTATATACCAAGTATGCTTTTAAAGACGTTATGTAGCATTGCAATATTTCGATTTGCTCTGCTTTATTAGGTACGTACAAGTTGCATCGCAAGAATAAGAGCCCATTTTTGAATTCAAAATGGTTTTTGAAGTGCAGAAGCTCCAGACATGTTTTGGTACCATTCAGTAGTTAGAATGAACGAAGGAAGTTCGTCGTCAAACCTGTTCATTATACGAAGAAGATGCTCATGGTCTATCTGTGGAAAAGCAATTATTTTCAAAACTCTCGTTTGAGACCTTCGGATTTTAAAAGATTCTCTCTCAAATACAACCCAAGTTCGGTAGCTTCGTCACATTTACAATGAGAAACAATCCGGAAAGACTTTGAGAAGAACAGCGGAAAAACAAAGGGGCAATATCTAGCTGATCTCTCATACATTCGTGACAGCATACCCTACCCTCACGAATTTCTCAGATGAGCGAAAACGAAAAGGTCTATTGTGTACGAAGTTTCCTGTAGGATGTACCGGTCCAATTTCGTGTTTCGCATTGTCAGACTATTCCGATCTTGACTAAGACATCCCTTGTCTCGTTACCGATTTCATTTTCTGACCGAATTCATTATGTCTAAATTGAATGCAGTCTTCTAAAATGGGAGCAGATCTTGAGTTTTCTACCACACCCCTCGAGCATTTCCTGCCACTGAATTCATTCTGGTTTGAGAGGAACATGACTAAACTGGAATTGGATACACACAAAGCTCTGTTTTTGGTGATGCGTACTTAGGATCGAGCACTAGAAGATGTTTACTAATAGGTCCCAGCGGAGGAAGTATCTTAGATACTGCAAAGTTTAATGCGGTTCTTCTTGTATCACTCAAATCATTACCTAACCAGCGCGAAGTTCGCCAGCTTCTCGCGCTGGTAACACTGTTATTCAAACATATGTGCTAATGAGCGTCCGGCTAACGTAGGATATCAGACTTCCTGTGGTGCTTCTTCCGCTCGCCTTTAATCATCAATAGAAATTGGTACTGATACCTTCCTAATTTTCAATTTTCTCTAACAACACCTTCTTGGTTTTTTTAAATACTGATGAAATGGTGTTCAAATGAAGTGATGGTTCCATTGAATTCTTCCCAAATGCGTCAGTACTACTTCTGGAGAGTATTAAAAGAACTTAATTCTACACTTATACTTCTTCGATATCGTCACAATGTGGAAGCATTATTCGGAGTATGGGTTTCTCTTCCTTTTTCCTCAACAATTAGCACAGAATGATGCGCTAACAAGAAACGACGTAAAGTGAATCTCGTCATCGCGTACTGATAAGGATATGGTTCCACCTCAGATTATGTGTGTTAGCTACTATTTAAGCAGCCGTTTGCACGTTTGTCTCCAGTTTCTGGAGGAAGATATTACCAACCTGATAGAAAAATTGCAGCACCTCCACCTAACGGACGACGGATTCAGTGCCTCTTGCATTTAGTGGCAATAAATATGGAAAAAGTCTAAATCTACTGAGTGAAAATATCGATTTTACCTACTTGTTGGTTTGCATACTTTCCTCCTAGGTTCAGCAGGATCCTGTCTACTGACGTTTTACAATATTTCGATTGTGAATGCTAGATGACATATCCGGATTACCCAGTAGATGCTCCTTTTGCATTTCAACTGCAAGTTTCTTGTTTCTCCCGCATAGTTTTTTGAGGAGGTTACCAGGACTTAGTACATCGTTTACTTGTTCCCGGAATTATATGGCATCTGCAGACTAGACGCTCTTTGCAAAACGCTCTTTAGTGTATTTGAGAATCCGAGGTCTTACTGGGCTTAGAAAGAATGAACATGACAGGTACACTATTAGTCTCTTGTGAAAAGTAGTCTATAATCTAGGGAATCCCAAAAGTTGATCGCTAAAATCACCTCCAAATAGAGCGTAAGCGCTCTGAATTTGTTTCTACTTATTCTTTTTTTACGCACTTTATATATATTTTACTTAGTTTAGTTTTGCGCTTACTTTACTTTGTTATATTATTTTCGGGAAGATGTCACATGTCCCAACCACACCCCGGACACTGGTCACATTATTCAAGTCTAAACAGTGCTAATGCTAGATTTGAATGAGTTTGAGAGGAGAAGTTTGTGAAACCAAGACTGCGAGTGTCAATAGTAAAGAACTACCAAGGCTAACGTTTCAACATTGCCTTCGTCAGAGCCCAGAAGGCGGAAGATATGTAAAAATATTTCCTGAGTGCTTCATATACAACAAGACACGTTTTACACGAAACTGTCATATCTCTGCTCTAAAGTTGTTGCCACGGTCTGATGGGGCTGAACGTTGTTGTTGACGAATAAAAAGGTAACGAAGTCGTGCAACGGACGTGAAAATTGAAAACAATAATCGATTGGATCCCTCATAAAGCGGGTAAGCGGCCAGGTTGTCTAGTGCTGAAAAGGGGAATGAGAACGGAGTAAACTCAAATTCAGTGAGAGTGGTCCATAGTCCTGATACTGATGTGGCAGAGCCCAAAAGTCTGATTAGAGGCAGAAAAGATGCCCGTACGTGATGAAATAAGATCAGAAAGAAAAGAAGTTTTGGATGTCTGTCTCATAGTCTAGAGTTTGGGGGACTTCAACATGGGGCTAGAACTACCTGAAGTTCGGTGCGGTTCGTGACGAGCTGCTTTCGAAGCGGATAGAGAAGGAATATCCTCTACATGAAACAAATGATCTCAGACAGTGTCAGATGTGGGCGACCGTCATGCTCTCAAAAACTGGATAGGTTGTTAGGATCATTTATGCATATTACGCCAGGAGAATGCCTGAGCTCGAACGTGATGATTTCGTCATAATCGATATCATATCTTGCTTACATGTTATATCACACCATATCATACCATCGAGATATAGAGTAAAGGGTTTAGAATGTGTGCGTTTGTTTGTGTCTGCACACACACACACAGAGGCTAAAAATGGATGTCATTGAAATATGTTTTGCAGTGAAACATAATTAACTCCGCTTTAGTCTTTTTCTTTAGGGATCCCTTCAACGTTTTAAGATTGCTGTACTGGCATCAGAACACAGAAGAATGGAGTGGTCGGTTCTCACAGCATGCAATGGGTGCGGTAAGAAATTGAGCGGGTTTTTTCTTGTGTACCACTACCGCACTACCTAACAGACGGATCTGTCATGAACTAATTGAGACATATGAACCGTTTCTTGGGCGGCCCATGAAGTGGCAATATCCAGTAGGTATTCAGCTGAAGACTGTGTTGCTCGACAACCCTCTCGAAGATCTAACGTAGTGGATGGCCCAGAAAAGAATACGTTGTTTATCTCACATATCTGGTGATATGAAGTGAGCGGTGCGGAGCTGTCTGCAAAAAGCGGATGTACAGAACGACGCTAGGGTTGTGGAAATACCAACAGCAAAACTCAAGTGTCAGCTGGTGTGAAATCGTGTGTATGACTGACCCTGCACAACTCGCAGCTGCATCGTTTCCCCTCATGGCAGAAGGGGTGATTGCATGGTATTAGGAGTGGTGTGTCGTATCACGTGCAGGTTGTGCGGTGATGATTACATTGGGGAAACGGGACGCTCACTGTGCGTTTGGATCAAGGAGCATCTAAATGTAAAATAGATCTAAGCTAGATCTAAGCTATGCACCCACTCGGAGCAGCGCAGAATACGACATCAAATCTCCGAAAAGAAGTATATGTTAAGATAGAAGGATTGGAAGAAGAAAATGAAGAAGAGAGGACTTGGAGATTGTTAAGATACTATCTTTCGAGTCCGAGATCATAGCACGCAGAAAATTAGAGGCACTTTGGATAACTGCGAAAAGTCCATAATGAACAGAAATGATAAGTGCATTGCGATCACAAACGAACGGGCCACATATCAAGATCTGTGCGGGTTTGGATCTACGGGGGGCCTCTTAAAAACCATTGTAAGTTGTTGTGGTACGTGGTAGTCTGATACATTATTAAATCCAGCAAATGAGGTAAGCACTAGCCGATGTGTTGTCCTTTGAATTTGGCTATCGTTTGAATACTATCTGTAGGGTGATCAGGCGCTTGAGAGGTTAAGTCACTGATGGCTTTGATATTTCTAGGCTCTGACAAAGCCGGTAATGCCGAAACGTTAGCTGTTAATAATGATCAACACCATTGGCTACAGCTCAAGCAAATCAGTAAAGAAAAACTACCTAATCAATATGCCAAGATCCAAGGACAGTCGAACATGGGCAATGGTTGCATAGCGTTTCACCCAAATAGTACGCTTCCGTCTTCTCCCCTTTATGCTACTCTCATCATGTTTGCCAGATCCATTTATCAAAAATTAGATATACGCATGCAGACAGCTGTTCGAATAGTAGACAGCAGTTTACGTGATCTGAGGTAGGGTCTTTTTTTTTAACAGTATAATGATGGTGTTCGCGTAATTTCGTGTGTTAGCACATAATTTTATGTCAATTGTTGGGAAGAAAGATGAGAAGAGTTTGTAAAACATCGAATAATGTTTTCAAATTGTAGCAGCCCCGATGGAATATATATACAGTATAATATACTATACAATATATATATATATATTCAAGTTTGAATATTCTTTAGTAGTGGAACTGATGCGTTTATCAGAAAGACCACGATGCCTTTCAATAATGCACATTATTCAAGAAAGGAGCGGGGAAAACGGCCGTTAGAAATAAAAACAGTTCTAATTCATTGGAGAATTTTGCGAAAAGCTTCCCTTTCCTCTATTTTTGTTGGCGAGTGGAGACGAGAAAAGCGAGCACCATGTAGTCGCACTATATAGCACCTCTGAAGGTCCGGAGTAGCCGTACTTTCAGAGTGATGCTATAAATTCTGATTTTGTCGTGTTTTCGTCTGATGTTCGGGTGTTGCGTGCGCAAATGAACATATTTTTCGCAAATTTATTACTATGTTAAGAAGGTTCTTTCTTTGTGGCTAATGAAGTAACGTTAACGATAGCTCTTGGCACATGCCTGAAATGTCACTTGGACAACCTAAATGTGCTGAGAATATCTTTTAATTTCAAGTTTGAGAAGGTTTTTAAAATTTCTGTGGAAAATTCCTTCCCTTTCCTCTCGTACAGCATGGATGACTGTAGTGTCGATGTGTTCCTGCATTAGAAATTTTCCTTCTGGTACCGTAGTAGCCAATTCGCGTTAAGCATTAAAACAGTTTCTTTTGATATAGGATCATTTCCTACGTTTAAATCTGAGTGTATTGTGGTCTCGTTAAACTCGATGTGTCATTTTTATCAATAGATCCGGTTTATTTGAAGTAGTAGGCTAAAAATACAAAATTTTTGCAGAGCTCACTTAGATATTTTTAATTGCAAAAGAATAAATTATCCATCGGCAGCTGATCGGCGATCCGAATTGTCCTGTCATGTTGCTGTTGTACCTTCGTTGGACAAAGTGTAGCTAACGTGGTTTTCCATCCTTCTCTTTTTCATAAGCAACATCTCGCATCTTAAGCATATCTGTGTCGAGAGAAGCAAACTATGGACAATCCTAGGTAGTGTTTAGAGCCGAATTGATCGTGCATTAACCAAAGAGGATTTCTCAAAAAATTGTCTCAGGACACAACTACAAAAAATGACGACTTCGTGTGCATATGTGAAATAAAGATTGAGCAAGTGCATAAGCATCTGCTCTTGAAGTGGCACGAAGGACCTTGCTACTGCGGTTAGGGCAGGGCCCTACTCTGTCCGATTAAAGGCATCACCCCACGAATCTGAGGTGGTACGGATTTCAGGTGGAGTATTCGTATACGGGATAGTAGATTATGGAGAGCGGGGTGATTCCGTAACTTTCTTCCTAGTTGGCGTAAAAAACGGCCAGGAAGATGCGACGCCGCACAGGGCTGCCGCACTCCAGTCAAACTCCCTGTAGAAAATAGTGCGCCAGAACACCTGAAGCCGTATCTTCCGGGCCGTTTTTTCCGGCAATTAGGAAGAAATGGACGGAATCACCCCCTCTCCATAATCTACTATTCCGTATACGAATACTCCACCTGAAATCCGTACCACCTCAGATTCGTGTGGTGATGCTTTTAAATCCGATTGCAGCCTATGAGGCTCCCAGCTCCATCGCAAATGCTAGCTACATCATGCCACTTCTAGTACAACTGTTTACACAATTGCGCCAGACAGCTTGTTTTGATCTAACTGTAAGCAGAGGAGGCACACAATCTTTCTAAAAATAAAAAAAAGTAGGGAATAAAATAGAAGATGTATCATTAGCCAAACGAGAACTTTACTGAACCAGTGTCGTCGAGTCGCAAAACAAGTAATTCAACTGCACATTCTTAATTTATGACATGAAGCGTGACTGGCAGGTCTGCTTCGTTTTAAATCGTTTGTCTTTGCAAGTAAAATTAATGCTTTGCTTAATTTATTTCCTGCTTCTAGCTCGATTCTTGCTCCTCTTTTTCAGCCGAGCGATTTCTTCGAGTAGTGCACACGCTTTTTTTCATCCTTCCCCGCCCGGAGATGTTCGCCGCAGTGGCAGAGGTGGGGAACAATCCTTGATCGGGGAGAGATTGCATAGCGCATTCGGAGTCCTGACATTTTGCACTAAACACAGCATAGAAAAATGAGTATGGTAGTGAATTAATTACCGTCTCGTGTAGGTGTTTCGCTGCGTAATGTAGCACAGCTTGACGTTTTGGGAACATTGGAAAGACCTCCCGACTCTCTTCGAAACCAGCACGCATCTTAAGAAGATCGATTTTTGGGAGTGATTACTAAAACTAACGGAACTATTAGCCATTACCTGATCAACTAAACATGCCGTAAAAATCACCCAAGCTTGTCCAGCTCCTGGAAGATCCCGTACAGCTTCCTGTCCTAAGACCACATCAATAATTGTCTCTCCAAGCTTCTCCCAGTATTCTCCAGTGAGACCATATGGACGGAGAGGGCCATGGGTATGACCTTTGGAATATGAGCAACATTTTATCCTTATTATCTATGTCTTACATAAAATGGACGAAACTTTTGGATGTTCCAGCTGTTATACCTATTATTTTGGGGTCCATAGGAAATCCAGTATCAGTGCGTTTAGATAGTTCAAGTTCCATGTTTTTGAGTACTACGTCGAACATTTTGACGGTTACCTGGAAAGTTTCTTCAATGACTTCGCACGAGGGAGTCAGCAACTACATCATGTTTGTGACTTCAGAAAAACGTTTTCTCTTTGTGTTATATTTTAACGGCGAAAAAATGCAATTTGGCTCGTTGTAGACGTTTCAAACTGGATAATGGAAGGAAACATACCTTATTTATTGTTATCTGCTATTTGTTCTAGCCATGCTAGAGATCTCTTTAAGGCATTACCCCACGAATCGAGGTAGTGCTGGTTTCAGGTGGATTATGCCTATACGGGGTTATGGGGAAGAGGGTGATTCCGTCCATTTCTTCCTAATTTCCGTAAAAAACGGCCTGGAAGATGCGCCGCGTGCAGAAGGCTGGCGCGCTCCAATCAAACTCGTTGTAGAAAATAGCGCTCCGAAAGGCTCAAAGTGCAACCTTCCGAGCCGTTTTTTGCGGCAATCAGGAAGAAATGGACGGAATCACCCTCTTCTCCATAATTTGCGACCCCGTATAGGCATAAGCCACCTGAAACCCGCACCACCTCAGATTCGTGGGGTGATGCCTTTAAAGACAGCGCATCACGACGACGTGGTGCGGAGCCCACAGCGACGGCGTAGAGTTAGGATAATAGATTGCGGAACTCAGCGTGGTTCCACTCATCTTTCTCTAGCCGTCCTAAGACCGCTTTAGTTCCTGAAATGTACTTTAGAACACATGAGCCCTACGCTTTCGCTGTGGGTTCCGCACTACATCAAAATCGTGATACGCTGTCTTTAACGGAAATTAGAAAACAACAATATACAACATTAGCCCTTTGTGCGTGTTCGCATTAGTCGCTGATTCCGATTCAGTATTCGATTTCATCTGATACTGAAAACAGACGTTTCGCCAACCTTCGTTAACTACTCTCATACCTTCATAATCCTGCCAATAACGTATGTTAATGACAAGATAAGGAACTACAAGAAGCCGTGTTGTTAAAAAATCGATTGGAAATTTCCGACCTCTCGCATTGCACTTTATCCCATGCCTCAAACAAGTGTGAAAACATCAACCAATTTGATTTTCCAAGTTTTGAAAAAAAAAAGTTTTGGTTTCTGTTAGGTTTTCCACGCGTTTTCGACCAGGTTTCTGTTCTTGAAGGATAAGCCTTTAAACTGCAGTTGGTACGCCGTCTTTATGTCAAACATTTTTGCGGAATCTAAAGCTCAGGTTGTCATGTGTCAGAATCCGCTAAAATTGAATGTTAACAATCTTTCAGAAACTTTAAAGCTTTGAAACAAGGTGCTTCAAGTGGATTCTAAGTAGAATGTGATTTTCCTTCAGAGATCACAGGTGCACATTTTGACAAACTTTGGCCCATTAAGAATTGTAATTGAAAATAAAGACCAATGCAAGAGAAAAAGGAGCAGCGGGAGTTGTGAGCACGCCCGAAGTACGTAAAATACGTTACAATATGTAGCAGAGAATATTGAAAAAAGCAGCGTCGCCACCTGGGCTACTCACATTACCTGCTCTCAAACGTTGAAAATATCGGACGAAGTCATCACAGTACCTGAGCATTGCAAACAAGATGATGAGAAGTTATATGGAAAAATGCTGTAAGGGTCATGGATCATGCTTGAATGCTTGAATCTTCGCCAAGGTGTAACGCCCTCGTTGTTTGTTTTGCATTTGTGGACTTCACCACGACCGCTGACGTACAGTATAGGACATCAGCATGGGACGAATACTAAAAAGGTAGACTTGCAACGAGTTTTCGTGGATAACAGAATTCCCCCGTTTGTACACTGTCAAGGAGTTGAATGCTGAGTTTATATCTGGGCATCTTTGCACTGTCTTTCTCTAGTATGCTATTCAGATAACAGAACTCATCCAGTCTGTATTATGTAAAGTCTGTATTATGTAGGCTGCTTATCTTTTTACATTTGAAAAAAAAATTGAAGTTTAAAAGCTGGGACTTCCAAACTTTAATTTCTTTTCCAAGTGTAAAACTTTTTTCCTGAAGGCCCAGGTAAAACGTGGGTGGTTCTAGAACCTTCCTAGCCTGCTGTGCCACTGGGTTGCGAATCGATCGACGTAATCTCCCAGTGGTCCCCTTCTACAATAGGAAGCAACGTCATACGGCACGTTAGGCGGCCTCCAACACCAACGAGTTCTTGGGCGAGAAGACCACTACCGCGCTACCGTTACAAATGGTTCCGCGGCTTCGACGAGGATTACTTCCCTTTTGCCGGCTTACCACAAACGTGACATCCACGCGCCAAGATGGACGATGATTTGCGCAATCTCTTGGAGCGGTTCCCAAACGCAATGATGGGGATGATAGCAGTACATCTCGACGTTGCTCATTGCACCATCGAGGCACCTACATGTTCTAAGCTACTGAAAAGTTCTGTCGATGTGTGATGGGTAGTGTGTGTAGCCACACACTGACCAAGACCAACTGTGCATACCTCATGACGAGCATCTAGCATCTGCTGCTTCACCCGCACCGATCGGAGGTTCTGCTGGATGTTAGCAACCAAGATGAAAGCTGGGTCCTCTATGATAACAAAAGTCGTCATGCCTACTGGCTGATCAGAGGCGTTCTGCTGCCGCGGCCACTACAATCGAATCAACACCAACGAAAGGTTCTTTTAGGATCTGGTAGAAATGTTGTGGTGGAAGCCACTTCTTGACAACCAGACGGTCAATACCAAGGTGACGGCATCTCCTCTACTTGGCCTTCACAATTTGAGAAAATCGACTGAGCCGTGCTGCCGTTCAGCTCCTCCACGTGTCGCTTCAGCCACTCGAAGCCAACGTGAGGTCGTTGGTTGGGGAACTCTTCCCCATCCATCCTATTCGCAAGGTGTCGCTCTATTAGGCTATCAGTTTTATGTAGTTTACAGCCAATTCCCTTCAGAGGTCCTCCTATTTGGTGCATGGAGCTGATGCCCTAACAAGTGTTTGCGCTCGGAGAGCCAGTCGGGGATTCGATAATCTTTCCTTTTCCTCTTGGTATACAAACCAAATTAGTCTGGAACAGGTGTCCTGCAATTGATGAGAAGACCTGTGGCTTGCGTGTGGAGAATTATCATACTTTACGATATATATCTTAGTCTGTGTTTATGTCTGTGTATAAGGATAAAAGGACAAAGTTTTCGTGTTAATCAATCCGCTTAGGATGCGCCCTCACGTTCACTTCAGTTCAGGACCGTTTGAGGTTAACGAACATGCACCTGGTCTATACAGTGACTTGCGGTGGCTAGCCGATGTATCAATTCAGTGCTTTTATCCTCTTAGACAAGTCTTGTACCAATTTATCGACCCCTGTGGGACGAAAGGCTTGGTAAGCACTAGGGCGGATTCGAACCTCCGATGGATCGCGCAGGAAGCGGAACCTCTAACCGCTACACTACACCCGACCAGCTTCGTGATATTGCACGGAAAAAAAGCACATGGAACGGAGTAGTAGACATAAATGATAGGAAAAGTTAGCAAACGAACAAACGAACTCTTTGCAGAACGTAAAAAAAAGACAAAAGCGTTCTAATGGAAGAATGGTGAGCGTTGTCCACCACTAAGTATGCCGTTCGTTTGCTCATTTATCTATAGTTGATCTTATGGATGCGATCAGTTCAAGACCTTTCTGTTCAAGCAATACTACTCGAACATTTAAAAAACTCTCGCATTCAATTCTTCTTTTCTTGCCATGTTTAAATTGAGTTCTCTAACATTGTCATATTTCTTTGGAACCAAAATCATAATTAATACTTTCAAATAGGTAGCCTCAGTAAAACCTGGAATAAAATCGTCAGAAAGAGAATGTCTAGGAAATATATGAAGGTTAGATGGAAATGCAGGAATAAATATTTCAACCTATTGGACTTTTTCCACATTTTCCTGTTTCTCTTGTGTTTCCACAGTAGTGCCGATCCAGGTGCTATTTTGGAAGTGTTATATAATGCCTAAATAGGAAACCTGCTGATTAGTCAAACAATTCTGTGCACTCATTCACTTTTTCTTTAAAAAAACTGCGATTGCGCGGACTTAGTTAATGACTTTAAAAAATGTTTAGTTGATAAAATTTGAAAGAAAACTTTCAACCTGTCTCTATAATCGAAGGACTAATCACTAACATTGCAAATTTGGAAGTTAACATTCATGTACAGTGCACATAAAAGTTTATTTACCCTCACTAACATATGAGAGAAACTAACTTGCCCTATCAAAGCCAACATATATTGTTACATAGTTTTGGACAACGGTGAAAAGGTGCAGTGTTCGCCTATCAGGTGCATGGCGATGGTTAGGGACCTCACCGGTGGGGAGTTTTGCATCATTAATGAATATTTTCGTGACACAGAGCCAAACAAACACACACACAGACTAAGCGCGTTATTATGTAGCATGATAGCACCTATCACAGACTCAGCGGCCCTATAGCCTCGATTAAATGCAAAAAAGTAATTGGTCGAATATACTATATTTTCTGCACTTGAGACCCTGCTTTAATGATCTGAAAAAAACAAGAATCTGTTAAATGGTACTAAATAGCCTTTAGAGTAAAAAAATTCCTTTCCGAGCTAAATATGACATTTTTGAAATACTTTTTATTCTCACGTGCGCTTTCTACCTGAAGAAAACGTCTGAGAAAGAAACGACGAAAACGAAAACTGAAGGAAAGAAGTCTCAAAGATTTTGTTCGCTCAAGGATTCTACGGTTTTCGGTAGGTTAGAAACGGATTTTCAGAAGCAAGTGGGAGTGTTGGCGCAGTCTATCGCTACTGATAAGTTTTGATGAATGTTAGTAACTAGGAGCGGCATTCCGACATTTATCTATTGCTGAATAAGGATAATACGTGTTAACCTCCGAGCAGCTATAGGGAAAAACATTCGAATTAAATTGAAAGGACGTGCAAGTGTTTGAGGTCTAAATTTTATGTTTCGGAGATGTTTAAGAACTGATTTCTCATTTCTGTTGAACACAGCTATCGGAAAACTTTTACCTTGGCATGGTCTCTTAGTGACGCGGTCTCATTTCGAGCCATAGCACACAAAAACATTCGAGTTGTGAACATGTCTTTTAAACATGGTAGTGTCCGAGCAAGCCGATCGAATACCTTAAGGTTGTGGCAATTATTATTATTTATAAAGTTATTTCAAGAAATTATAGATGAAAACTTGCAATGGGACTTTAGTCCAATCGAAAATTTACGTAACGTGTGCGCTAAAAGTATGGGAACCAGTCAAAACCCTCTTCTTTCCCTAACAGCCCAGATTTAACTAGTTTAATAGTTTTATCTAGCAATTACTCACAGTTTTCGTGCCACATTTGTCACCTGTACTTTTTGCTGATTTTGGATTTGGCCGGGATGGGGGCAATATCGCTCTTATTCGTTCTTGTTGCGTGCGAGGGCTGCTCAGTGATTTGCTCACTAGCATTTTACCTTTTGGAAGACTTCGTTGAAGGAAATTAACCGCTGAGTTGCCCGCCCTGCTGTCGTGCATTTTGTGCCAGTGAGACCCATTCCCTTAGGATTTTTGCGCAATGGCCGTCATTAGAACTCACCAAGTGTCTGGTTTACCTAATTTTGCTTTCTTGCGCAAATTTTGCAGCTTCTCTTGTAGATCTCTCTCTTCTCTTGTGTTGAATCTATTGCGAACTAACTGTCGCTTGATGCTGTCGTTCGAGATGTTCATCAACACAATTTTCGGATAACTGCCTTTTTCAGCCCATCCTAATGACATGGAAAAGGCAGTTGTCCGAAATATGGTTAAGACAGCAACAGCAATTTGCACAGGGGACAGAGAACGGGAAGAATCACTAAAACTAGCCACAAGCATAGCTAGTTCAAACGGTTACACGAGATCGAAAACTAACATCCAATCTCGAACTGCGAACAAGACAGTGAGGATCCCACGTAAAGATAGAATTCCCTTCTGCATCCCCTTCGTCTCTGACTCCTTAACTGCTGCTATACACCGGACTCTTTTGCGAGCACAGCTGCAAGATAATGTTGTGTTGGTGAACATCCCGAACGACAGCATCAAGCGACAATTAGTTCGCAATAGATTCTACGACAGGCAATGCGTGTCAGAATGTTGCGTGGTTTGTCCATTCGCTAAGGCCGGTGATTGCACGAACATCGGAGTTATTTACCAAATAGAATGCCTAACGTGCAACGCCATTTAGATTGGAGAAGCTGGAAGAATGCTGAACGTGCGTATCAAGGAACATTTGGCTGGTAAAAGGCGAGGGAATTTGATGACACCGTTAGGGCGCCACAAAAATGATAAGCATGATGGAAATGAGCTTGAAGTGAAATGTACGATATTAGCCCACGAAAAAGAAATATCTGCTAGGAAGGCATTGGAAGCATTCTGGATTTCAGACAGAAATCCGTCCATGAATAACAAAAATGAGTGCTTATCAATTACCAATGACTTCTTGCCGTTCGTAACACTGTGAGCTTCAAGATTGCCCCACATGCAGTTCCTTAACGTTATCCAGACACCAGTACTTAAGGATACTGCACAGTGCGTAGATCTCATTCGCCTTGGTGACAATCTTAAAGAACGCGGTGGTTTACCAACCCCGCTAGTCGGTGGAACTGGTCAGTTGTTTTCCTTTTGAACGTCTTGAGTTGTGTACTTGGAACAATATCGAGTCTTTGCGAGGAGAGAGGAGGAGTTTGATGGGATATGCATGGTATCAAAGACCTCGAACCATTTTTACGCCTCTGAAAAAGACGAGTTTGTCGAAACGTCAGGCCAATAAAAAGTTTCACCTAAACCTCGTTGGCATAACAAGAAAACATTAATACACTCTCATATGTCGAGGTTTCAAGAAGAGAGGACTTGGAGATTGTTTTACATCCATTATAAACTATTTCGGTGAGGCTTATCGTACTTTTCTCCTGCCCAAGAACCGTGTGGATCTCTGAATTCCAGGTCAAAGTACCAGTGGAACTAGTGAGAGCATTCAAAGGACTTGTCGAGTATTCTTGGCTTTTATCACCACATCGCATGTTGAGAGCGTAGCTTTTCTTATTGATTTGGTTGAGCTGTAGTCAAGATTGATATTGATCTTGATCACCAGCTAACGTTTCGAAATTATCGCCTCTCGCAGAGCCCGGAAAAATCAAAGCCATCAGTGACATATCCTCCGAAGCGCCTCATCACCCTGACGAAAACATCCAAACGATAGACATACTCAAAGGACAACACATCAGGTAGTGCTTACCTTATTTGCTGAATATGGTAACGTATCAGACCACCAACTACCATAACTACGAGTTTTTATAAAGGACCTGACGGCCCGCCCCGTAGATCGAAATCCGCACAGATCTTGATATGGAGGCAGTTCATTTGTGATCGCAGTGCACTCATCTTTTCTATTCACCTTTGGACTTTTGGCAGTTACTCAGAATGCCTCTGATGTTCTGCGCACTATGATCTCGGACTCGAAAGATAGTATCTTGATTTCTACTTCTCTTTCGGAGTTTTAATGTCGTATTCTGCGGTGTGCTCCGAGTAGGGTGGATAGCTTAGATTTTTTCATTTAGATGCTCCTTGACCCAAACGCACAGTGAGCGTCTCGTTTCCTCAATGTAATCAATGTAATCCACTCGTGATACCAATCACACTCTCTGTCATATGAGCAAACCACGCAACTGGGAATTGCGCTGAATTGGTAATACACAAGATTACGTACCAGCTGACGCTTGCGGTTCGCTGGTGATTTCAACAACCCTCACTTCTGTTCTGTAGACCCGCTTGGCGTAAAACCTTTGCTCATACCATCAGATATATAAAGGAGGCAGAATGGAATCTCTTCAAGACGTGTGGTTGGTGGCAGTCACATGGGGAACCCGGACGGGGACTGTATATTCGAGTAAAGGAGCACCTAGATGAGCTACCAACATCCAAGCTCTCCACCCAACGTAGAGCACACCGTAAAATACAGGGTATAAGGTTAAGGTGTACTTTCGACCGTTCAAAGGAAAGCAAAGAAACAAGATAGGAATGTGAACACTCCACCAAATCAAAGAAGAACTCTTCAAGTTTTTTCTTCTCTATTCAGTGAAGTTTAATGTGGCCTCCATTTGTTGCCCTACACACATCAAAGCAGTACTGAAGATTTTCTATGGTTAAGAACGGATAAAGACGTCTGGTGTAACAGAGTGAATAACGTTTGTGATTCTCTGTTTTAGATGGTTAATGTCGCTCACTGATACGTTCACTGTACACATATTGCTTCACACAAGCCCCCCTAGTAGAACTCAAAGGGCGTCAAATCTGGGGATCGTGGTGATCATGTCTTGGCAGATCCCCTGTTTTTACCACTGGAAGAATGTTGTATCCTAGGTGGTGGAGCTTCGCTGTACACGCGACGATATTCACATTGCGCTTTGTCACAGAACCTACTGGACTTACCTCTGTACCGTCCACATCTCAATTGGCGTTGGTGGGGGCTGTTCGTGGTGTTCTGCCATCACCTGTGTGCCCACAAACTTGCGCATCATGTTCCGGAAACTAAGAGAGTTTTCCTATTGTTTCTGAATACTTCACATTTCGATTTTGCTTGCGCAGAGCAGCAAAAGCATTTTGGATAACTGCCAAAAATTCAAAAATGATGGAAAGGATGAGTACATTGCGATCACAAACGAACTCGCCCCATATGAAGATCTGTGCGGATTTTGAACTACGGGCGGACCGTCAGGTCTCTTGTGAAAGCCCTTGTGACTCGCGGCACGTGGTGGTCTGTTACGTTACCAGATTCAACAAATGAGGTAGGCCGATGTTTCTTTTTCATTGGATTTGTTTATCGTTTGAATGCCTTCTTTGGGGTGGTTAGGCGTTTGAGGGGATAAATTACTGATGGCTTTAATTTTCCAGGATCCAACGGAGGCAATAACGCCGAAATGTTAGTTTCTAATATAATTCAACACCAATCCTAGCTACGCCTCAAGCAAATCAACAAAAAATGCGTGATAGTTGTTGATGCTCCCTCTTTAAAACCATTTAATGCTATTTTTTTTTCTCTTTTTACAAATTTTGCATCCCGACAGTCTTGTCAGAGCGTTTGATGAGGGCTGGCGGTGGGTTCTTAATTAAATGAAGATATTCGAATTTGTTTCTATCAGAATGGATTTTTCACCAAGCTGATAGTGTGTTGTACTTTTTAAAGGAAGATCCCAGAAATGACAGATCCATCTTCTCTCAGATAATAACAGGCAAGTGACGTGAAGAAATCGAAGTTGATGTCGTGAAGAAGCTCGTCCATCTTCCTTTCCAGCGTAACGATTATTACAAGAAGATAAGGCATCCTCCTGTAATTGGCAAATTCTCGATGGACTAAGCGAATGCTTTTCCCTACTTTTAGCCGATAGTGTCGCTCTCTCTTCATTCTATCGCCAAGCAATTTTTCGTCCATTTTCCGTATTGCTATATCTCCTGAAAGCTGTTTAAAGAAACTCTGAAGATTTTGACTATTCAAAGATGGTCTGATCACCATACTCAACTCGGAAAATTGATGTTCGTTCTGCTGTAAGTCTTGCGAAGTTTTCTCCCCCTCCCCAAATTGGCGTTAAGGTCACCATTAACTGCCTTCTTCGAAATATGCTCTTGTTCTAACATGTCGCTGTGTAATCCGCTTACTTCCTTTTCTTCTTACCTTGATTCTGGAGTTCAGGCGAGGAAGAATATTAGAGCAGGCGTTGATCCATTCCTGCTCAATTCTACAAAATCCTTTGTGCTTACAGACCGCCTAGAAGTTTTTTCTTGTATCATAGACGATCTCAGGCTGTCTTGTCTGTCTTTGTCGTACTACATCGTACTTGATGTTCTTAGTTTGCACAATCAGATTTTCAAAGAATTAAAGCTTGCTAGATTGGCGCACATGAGCTGTACTTATTTGTGCCTCAGCATCATGGTCCTCCTACTTTCTGGCACCCTATCCTTTAATCTTTTCAACCCTATATTTTCTACGCCGTCATACAGGTGTTCCTAGTCAGACACTTTGCTTATGTACTTTTTGCTATTACTATATGTAGCGATACAACCCATGAGTATTTTCCTAGCTCATGTTTCTTGGGGACTAGATGAACCCACAGCTAGCTTACCTGGCTTATCCATTCCTCCCGAGTTTGCAGAGTGGTACTCATTTATTGGATCTCTCTCTGAATTCAAATCAGCAATTTTGACATGTTACGCAGTCTCGCAACTGTCTACGTGATATCATTAAAATAAAGAGAATCTGTGGTCCCATACCCAAAGGCAGAAAAACTGTCCAGCGTACATTCGGTATTTTTTTCGATACCTTTGGAAGCAACCGTTCTTCTTTCCATAAAAAGTAACTTTGCCTTTATGGAGAGAAGAATGATTGCTCTTCTCTCCATAAAAGTAAAGTTACTTCTTGTTTTCTCTTGATCGTTTCATGGTAGTTCATTCCTTTTTGTGCAAAAACTAGGAAAATCCTAGGTTTTCAGCAACATGCAATTAAAGGAACACCATACTTACAAAACCTTTTCCTGTGTTATGTTATCGAAAAATACCATCGAAAAGATGAAGCCAAAACGACTTTTTTTGAATTACGAGTAGCCCCCATACTTTTACCGCACCTCATACACTCGGAGCAATAGATCTATATTCCCCGCAGAATGTGTTCAATTAGGTGAAAGGTATGCGCTTTCGACTGAACCGAAGCAGAGAAAACGGGAATGCGCGTCAAGCAGAAGAAGTACGTTGCAGTAGATGCATCTCAATCACCTGGTTGAACACATTGGACGGCGGCTATACCTCCTCAAAGACATTTTCCACTCGCTTTCCTCCATTTCGTGTTTGAAGGCGATGCCAAGTGAAACGAAGGGCTCGTTTTTGCATTCTGTTGAGCTTTGCTCCGTAGTCGTAGTGCTTAATTGGGCTGCTCACAGTAGCTGTAAATGGGTTGTGAGTGATGAAAAAAGGACATTCACAGTACATAATACACATAGATCACGCAGTACAGAGATTGAAAGAGTCACAAAAAATTATTACAGAGCACAAGAGATATAACGGTCCGAATTTATTGTGAATATTGATGTTGGAGTTGATGATCTCACTTTCAAAAGTCCTCGGATCATTGAAATATCTCTCCATTGGGCCGGATATATAAATCTGATTGTTACCCATTCACACTGTTTCGAAACTCATCGAGGTATCACGAGAGTACAAGATGCCGCTCTGTCTCACCTTCATCGTCTTGAAGAAGGCCTTCGACTCAGTTGAGACGGAAGCGGTCGTGGAAGCCTTGGACAACCGAGGCGTCCCTACTCAGTACATAAAGGTACTTCGAGAAGTGCGAAAGTTCGACTTTCCTTGAATCTTGACATAGAGATTGCAACTTGTTGATAGTCGAATTCAAGCAACAGCCAAGATTGTTAACAAAATTTATTACGGCTAATGTTTGGGCGTTGTCGCCTTCGTCAGAGCCTGGAAAGTAAGAGCATTTGCAATATATCCTCTCAAATGCCTCATCCAGAACAAGTCATCATCCCCTAGGATATTACACCCGGAAACAAAAACCAAAAAAGCCCAAATTTGGGCTTTTTTGGTTTTTGTTGGCCGTAATAAATTTTGTTAACAATCTTGGCTGTTGCTTAAATTCGACTATCAACAAGGTACTTCGAGAGTTTTACAGTAACTTCACGACCGGAATTTCGCCATTCTACAAGAACATCATCATTTACGTGAAGAGGGGGGTCCGACAGGGTGATACAAATTCACCCAAAATATTCACAGCCACCCTAGAGAACGCAATGCGAAAGTTGGAATGGGACGACATGAGAGTGAAGGTTGATGGTCGGCAGCTACACCATTTGTGCTTTGCTGATGACATCGTACTGATAACACCTAGCATCAGCCAAGCGGAACGAATGCTGATCGAATTCGACGAAACATGTGGATGCATCGGTCTTCAGTGGAATCTGCAAAAGACGATGTTCATGCGGAACGGATGGATCTCGGATACCCCATTCACGCCCAACGGAACGAACATATCCGAATGCACCAGCTATGTTTATCTGGGTCGGGAATTGAACATGATGAACAACCTGACCCCCGAGCTGGGCAGGAGGAGACGAGCGGCTTGGGGAGCGTACAAGAGCATCGAGGATGTAGTGAAGAAGACCAAGAACACCCGGCTCGGTGCTCACCTCTTCAACACCAATGTACTTCCTGCCTTGACTTATGCTTCGGAAACCTGGGCGTTTCGCAAGCAGGAAGAAAACGCGGTGAGTGTCATTGAACGAGCAATTGAGAGAGTGATGCTAGGAGTATCCCGTTTCGTGCAAGTGAGGGACGGGATTCGAAGTTCTCTCCTACGTCAGCGATCGAAGATTAGAGACGCCGCCGCGTTTGCCAAGGAAAGTAAAATAAAGTGGGCCGGACACGTGATGCGCTTTAATGACAACCGTTGGACCAGAGCCGTGAGCGACTGGGTTCCCCGCGATATTAAGCGCACCACAGGAGGACCGCCGACCCGATGGTCAGATTTCTTCACGAAGTCCTTCAAAGAAAAATATGATGCTCTTCGTGTTCCATGCGGAAGGAGGAACCACTGGGCTACTCTGGCACGCGATCGGGACAAATGGAAGAATTACTGGCGCCCGCTCGACCAGTTCGAAGATCAACGGGAGTCAAGGTGATCAAGGTGATCAAGTGGTGTCCCTGCTTTTGCTAAGCGCAGTCAGACACCTGAATATACGCATAGGGAACGTATGAACTATTTAACCTGCACTGTTATATGGCAAAAACTTCCCATATATTGCAAAAAGGTGCTGTCGCTCAGCACCATGCCAGAGTCCATTCCCTGAAAGGTCTAATACCTGAGTGAAACATGAAATTTTCAGCAACAAATATCCGTCTCGTAGCACTGAACTGCCGGTCGCTGTCAAGTGGAGTCCAACAACCCACTTTATCCAGAGTTTTGCATGCACCGTTTGCTGCATTGCAGGAAACACGCATCAGGGATCGCCCTTTCATCAGTATCGGCAATTACACCATCTACTGTGGCGATGCTGATGAAAGGAAAGTAGGAGGCTGCGCAGTAGCTGTTAGGAACGATTATAACAACCTGGTGGAGGAGTTTGGATCAACGTCGTCAAGATGCGCTTTTTCGATTGCGGGATCGCGGAGGACTCAAACTCTGGATCCTAAGTGCTCACGCACCTACGGAGACCGCGGAGGGCCACAACAAGGACGCATTTTATGATGTACTCAATACGTTGATATCTAAGATATCAAACCTGCAGGCGGTAATTGTCGGAAATGATGCAATGCAAAGATGGGGCTCAAGCAGCAATCCGCTGGTTCTTTTCCACAGGGCAAACGACAACATGAATCGTCTGGCAAATCTTTGCGAGCAGACAAACCTCATCATTGCGTCCTCGTTTAAGAGGGCGCCATTAGCTTATATTGCAAGAGATAACCCCATCAACACCAGAAGAGCAGCGAGAGCAGAAGACGCCGACTTTTAGATTTCAGCTCAACCACGTTCTGACGAAGAACATCCCGTTGTCAGATATCCGAAAATTTAGAGCTGTATGGGACGTTGCATTCGATTCCGACCACCGCCCAGTTCTTCTCAGCTTTATGGTATGGTTCCAAAAAAGGTATCGGAGTTCAACAACAACTGAAGCTCGTCTTAGCCTGAAAAACGGCTTGAAAAGCGAGGAATGCAGAAAAAAGTCCCACCAACGAGTGTCGATCAATATTATATTACGGACCAGAAGGAGAGCGGATGACGCTGACTCTTTCACTAAATGCATTCAGGGCGCTGCACAGAAAACGCCACCAGTTTTAGCACCGGGTAAGAAGTTCGCCTTTGCATCTGCTAAGACAATATCCCTACAAATTCTATATTGCCCGCACTACTGGTGACATCAGCCAGGAGAAGCGTCTGAGAAGGAAATTGCGTCGTCAGCTGAAACGTGATCGTGAGAAGGAGTGGACATCAAGAGCGAAGGAGTTTGAGAGGGTGTGGGAGGGCAAGAACCAGAGAAAAACCTATACTCTGCTAAGGCAGTATAGCGGCAAAATGGAAAGATGTTCTGAATGTTAGAAGATGCAACCCTGCTCATGTCAAAACTTTGCTGAACCGACAAGCGCCGTCAATCTCTGAAGCCGTGCACGCCCAGAGACAGAGCTACACCGCGTTCAGCCAAGAGCCACCGACGGAAACGGAGGTTCTGGTATGTATTCAAGAAAAGAAGAATGGAAAATCCTGCAGAGACGATGGGATTAGCGCAGAAATACTGAGATCACTTCCTCCTTCTGGGATTTGTGAGAAGACCAAGATCATGATCATCCTTTCAATATTAAGGCAGCTCTGGACATTCTTTCCCATGTAGTTGTAGAATCGTCACCATTTTGCTAATGTTCGTGTTTTCGTTATTGTTTATTTAACCATGACATAGAAGGTTCTAGAATTGTTTAGTACATGGGATGCGCAGTTGCCAAGTCATTTTCAAAAATAGTATTTCAGAAAAGTTCATAGAATTTGTGGGGCAACCCAACATTATCTCTAGCAAATTTTTTTCAGGAGGAGAAGATTCGCATAAATTTGGAGTTTGCAGATACGTCAAGCATGCGTAAATTGCTTTATTTCATTTACTTTACACATCTTAGAAATTCGTTCATGTTTGTTCACTTTGAGGGGCGGGTGTAGCGCAGTCGGTAAAAGGTTCCACTGTGTTGGCAAGATCGATCGAAGCTTCGAATTCGCCCCAGTACGAATCAAGCCTTTCACAACTTGATTTGTTACATCGGCTGGCCCTGCAAGCCACTGTGAGAGTGCCCACGCATACTTAAAACCTCAATGATTACGAATTGCAGTCAAACGCGTTGGCGCATCTCAAGCGGATTGGTGTTCCTGAAACTTTGTACTATTCTAATCTTCTTGCTACCTAATAGCCATTGGTCAACACTCAATTTTCTAATTTCCTTGCATACAGACTTCTGATACCCTTATTCCTCTTTTATCTACGTTATGGATCGCTTTTCAAGGAGTATAAAAACATCGAAAATGTTTTAGAAAAGAACGAAAACTTCCAGCTCCGTTGTCACCTCGTTCACACCATTCTATTCTTCTTTCATCGACCTACCTCTCAAAAATAACAGGGAATATGCTATCCTAATATGTTATGTTGAACACGGAATATGTTCCAAAGACAAACGATGGACGGACTATAAGATGACCGATTAAATCAAAAGCTAGTTATCAGATTCATTCCAGACCACTTCGAAAAAAATTATGATGTTTCTCGCGGAAGTAGAAGTTACAAAGCAGCATCTGTACGTGACCGGGAAGAACGGAAATATTACTGGCGCCACGTAATGCAATTCCTAAAGGCTACAGGAATACAAATCGATGTAGATGATGCGATCTTCAGCAAACTATTTTTTTCCACTCAACCTGGTGGTCTGAATATCAGCACCGAATTTCGGTATACAAACGACTCCACTCCTTAAGCATAATAAATAAGCAAGCATAATAATAAGCATGTAACGAAGCTGGACCAGTCTTAGTGCATTACAATTCCCCTATCTTCCGAGAATACGGAAAAAAAAGGAAGAAAATCAAAAACACCTAGGTCACTTTTTTAACATCACTGTTCTTCCTTCTTCTTTCTACTTTTAAAAAATCTGGTCACCTGAAATTGCATGCAGGAGAAAATTGTGATTAGAGTCTATACGTTCCATCAAAAAGATGCTGGAGTACTACACTTAGCGCAAGTGAAAGTGGGTATTTAAGGTTCCATCCTACGATAACGTTCTAAGTTTGGAGACGTCACGTTCACCAAGGAATCCGAGATAGAAAAAAGGCCGAACAGATAATGCATTTCAGTAATAGCCGCTGTGCCGGAACCGTATTTTTTCCAAAGTGGTATCAGTGATAAAGGATCGCCAATCCAGCGATAAGGGAGTCTTCTCGAGAAAAGTGTTTCTTGCGAAGGAGAGGCCTCTGGGCAACTCTTGATTGTGATTAGTACGAATGAGAAGTATAACTGGCGCCCGCTCGAAGAGCAACAGAATACACTTGATGTAGGTTATACGATCTTACACGGATTGCACCCATTCAGCAAGTTAGTAGTGAAGATTTAGCGCTACATGCACCACACGCAGATTATCAGCTCTTGGACATTATTCTAAAGGAGTTTGAAACATCTTACATCATTACGACATCCCCATCTTTTCTCCCAACTCTTCATTGTATTTCACTAATGTAACGAATGCATTAATGAAATATCTAATCACGCGGTATGTCTTGGGACCACTTTACCTACCTAACTAGAAATTCGCTTTATCTCTATCTAGAAATTAGACATTCTCCCTATGTGGATTGACAGAACACAAAGATTCTACTGCTTGATTCCAGCCCAGCTCCAAAGTCACTGGCACAAATGCAACTATCAGGCCATTGCAACCAGTTTTGTTACTTCAGAGCAAGCTAGGACTACTGCTCAAAATTCTTTGCGACTGACTACCAGCGAGATAGTCATCATACTGAAGAGGAATTTCGCTTGCATTTTTATACGTATCTTCTTTTGAACCTTGTCAGATCGCTTACTCATCATTGAAAGGCACATCTTTAAGAAACAACCGAAACTATTAGAGCACTTTCGAAACAGAAAGATTCCGAAAAATGTAATTTTCACGGTGAAGATACTTTTTAGACAAAATGTGATTCTAAAAAAACTGAGAAATACCGCGAAAGAGCAGCACAAAACTGTCTTACAAAAGCGATTCAGTTAGCAACAGCTTGAGGTCGTTCAACTCGGAAAAAAGGCATTTGTGAACTTTGTTCAACAAATCTCATCAGCTTTTTTTATTTGCTTTCACTTGGGCAACACCAAAACGTTCTTAACTTGGAGCAGAGGAAGGTTCTGTTAGAAAAAAAATGTGCTCGAATATCAACTAGCGAATCGCTGTGGCCAAAACACACAGGCATTGGCTCTGATATGTAAGAATGATGATAAATTGCTGGAAAATATAATGTGAAAAGCTTGCAAACAAATGTTAGCACAAGTGCTACGATCCTTAACAATACAATCCTTCTCCCTGAAATACACGCTACACGTACCTGGAGGCGTATCACACACGCTAGGCATGCTGCTCGTTCGTCGCATCGTGATTTGGCTAGCAATACTGACTGCCAAGTCAATGGATCCACACGCATGTGTTTTTCTCCTCGTACTCTTCCTTACAAATACTTTTTGAGGAATTATTTAAAAATTGCTTCACGAAAACCCTAGCTCTTCTCGCTTTTTCTCGCTTCTCGTACTTCCAGCAATTTGGGGAAAGCTCTGACATGAAAAAATGTGACAAGGGAGAGGTTTGTGAAAAGGTTGTAATTCAGAAGCAGCAGAGCTGTATGATAATGTTCTTGGCAGTGGAGCAGTTGCCGATCAGCTCATTGAGTTTACCATTGTTCTCAAAAAGTAATTATTCTCGGCTCAAAAAGTAATTATTCTTTGCTGATAGCTCAGACCAATTTGAAAGACGGCCTGAAGGCCGTCTTTCAGATTGGTCTGAGCTATCAGCAAAGAACTTGGTCGGAACATCGAGCTTGGCGCTTTGGAAAAAAAAAGTTCTCCATTTTCGGAAACTAACTTTAAAGACAGCATACTACGAATCCGCGGGGCCGCGTATACGAGTCTGCCTGCACGTGGTGGCTCAACTTTAACTAAATACAATCAAGCGTTCGAGTGTATGCACTGGAAACGTACGAGCTATATAACCCGCACTACATGGCAAAAAATTCTCATACAATGCAAAAACACGCTGTCGTCCAGCACATCACACTTCCCAGTGAACTCCAATAAAACAAAACAAAACAGTCTAGGATTTCACGATATCTCTGTGTGTCGTTTGCTGCACTGTAGGAAACACGCATCAAAGATAGGTCCGTTATCAGCATCGAAAATTACACCATATACCGCGGCGATGCTGATGAAGGGCAAGTAGGAGGCTGCGCAATAGCTGTGAGGAACGATTGCAACAACCTGGTGAAGGAATTCGGCACAACTTAGATTCGCCTTTGTACGACTGTGAGATCGCAGAGGACGTAAACTCTAGGTCATAAGTGCTCACGCACCTACGGAATCCTTTGAGGGCAACAGTGAGGAAGTCTTCTATGATGAGCTCAAAGCGTTGATGTCTGAAATACCGAGCCAGCAGGTAGTCATTGTTGAATCGATGCAGATGCGAAGATGGGACTTGAACAACAATCCGATGTGCTTGTTAGATGGTTTTATCCAACGGAGCGCAGGTCGGATAACGGTAGCCGTCTGGTCGATATATGTGAACAAACGGGCCTCATCATCGCTTCCACGTTTAAGAGGAGTCAGCGACGCTATCAGCTCATGTAGCAGGGGTCAACCCTTTTAACGCCTGAAGAGCAGTGCAAGTGGAAGATGAGGACTCTTAAGCTTCAGCTCAACTACGTTGTGACCAGGAACATTCCTCAGTAAGAGAAAAAAATCTAGAGCTGCTTGGGACGTCGCGTTCGACTCTGACCACGGTCCTCTTCTCAGCCTTAAGAGACGGTTTTACAAAAGAAACCGAGGATTTCCTCTTCAACCGAAAATCAACGTGGCAAGTCTGAAAGACTTGGAATGCAGAACGAAATTCCGCGAACGTGTGTATATTCATGTTGGATTACGAACCAGCAAAAAGCTTAGTGATGCCGATTCCTTTGCAAAGTGCAACCAAGACGCTACAAAGGAAACACTTTCGGTTCAAATGCCTCGGAAAAAGTTTGCTTTGCGTCTGCAAAAACAAAATCTAAGTATATTTCTGTTGTGCGTGTCATTACAGCTGAACAGGAGTAGCTTTATTGAAGTCGATCACAAAGAAGAGAACAGAAAAGAGACTGGCGTTTTAAAAAGTAGTGGTCACACAAGAACGCAACGTATACAACGCGTGTTTACTCTACGCGAATAACACGGTGAAATTCCCATCCTACAACAAATTCTTTATCAATCGCCCGCAGCATTCGCGATTTCAGCCAAGAAGAGCGTCTGTTAAGGAAGTTTTGTCGCCATCTGCGAAAAGACAGTGAAAACCACTGACATCAAAAACGAAGGAGTTTGAAAAGGCGTGGAAGGAAATGAGCCCGCGAAAAGCCTACACTTTGCAATAGTAGTATAGCGGCAGGATGAAAAAATGTTCTCCAGTTCTCTGGCTGTTGGTGAAGCAACCCCTTTGATTTGGAAGGACCACTTCAAGACCTTGCTGAACCGGCAAGCGCCGTCAGCTCCTGAACTCGAGCACTTTCAAAGACCGTCATATGCGGTTAACAAGAAACCATCGATCGAATCGCAGGCTCTGGGCTGCATCCAAAAGATGAGGAATGGAAAATCTGGTGGAGACGAAGAGTTAGCACAGAAGTGATGAAATATCTTCCTCCGTCTGGAATTTGTGAGGTGAAAAAGACCATCTGTTCGATATGGATAGACGAAAGGATACCTAACTTGTGGAGACACGCTATCATGATTCTCTTCCACAAGAAGTTATCCGTCACGGATCCTAGGAATTATCAAAAAATCTTCCTGCTGCGTGCTATGTTCAAGGTTTTGAAGCAGATTGTCCTGGACCGACTTGTCAAGGATCGACGACCATCTATGATTGGCCAGGTATTCATCGTCAGGATGGTGATTGAAATTCTGCAGCGGTAGAATTGAAGCCAATGCGCGTTCCTAGCACTTCGAAGCAGACTTCGACTCTCCTTATTGAATGCGTCTTCTCAATGCGCTCCACGCCGACGGAGTGCCAGTAAAGATCGTTCGTTTGCTTGATGACATGGGTCAACGAACAGCTGCTGCAGTCAGAACACCACCCGGATGTACAACACCGTTTGAAGTGATAACTGTAGTAAGACAAGGGGCAGGGCAGTGACAGTACCTTTCCTGTTCAATTTCGCCATCGACGGGGAACAGTCGATGTCCGATATCGATATCATCCTAACAACATTACGACGCCCCTTGACCGATATCGAAAACGCTGACAATGTTGCTATTCTAGGAAGCCAGTACAAAACTTCAGCATGTTGTCGACCTTGTATCGCAGTTGGCTGCAACCTATGGACTACATCTACGCCCTGATAAATGCAAGGAGATGTGGATCTTTTCAAGGCCTCGGACGGGAGTCAGGATGAACGGGCAACACATAGAACTCGTTGATTAGTTCTATTATCTGGGTTGTGTGCTGGAGAATAACAGCGGCTACGAGGAAAATATTCAGCATTCAGCGCTAAGGCTATTCCTGCTACTAACTCCTTAACGAAATCCCTGTGGCTTACCCCCATCACCAACGAAGTCAAGCTGCGAGGCTACCTATCCGCGATGCGCGCCAGCATGATGTACGGATCGAAGACATAGGCAGCACCATTTACAGTGATGGAGAGGCCTGATTGCATGGAAAGGAAACTGTTTAGACGGCTTCTTGGCTACTTTTGACATAGGGTATGCCACAATCGAGATCTTTACACGGAAATTGATGTGGTATACCAGCAAATGACACAGTGGCTACAGAAAATCGTCTTCGTTTCTCTGGTCATATATTAAGGAGACCAGCAGACTGCGTTGTTCAACGCGTTTTGAGACGTTTGTCGGGTTCAAGCTAGAAAAAGATAACTGGAAGAAAACGGAAGTTCTGGACTACGGTCGTGAAAGAGAACTTAAGGATATTCGGGGCAGATAGGCAGTCTGGGCTAGACGTGTGGTTTTGCAGGATATGGAATAGCGACGAATGGATTGATTCTGTGCAAGCTCTCGCTGAAGATCGAGAAGGTTGGGCAGAGCTATGTTCAATGACAGCATACCTCTGTAAAGATGCGGGTAATCGCGTCAGGCGATGATACCAGCCCGCCGATTAAGTCAAGTAAATCAGTAGCACGAATCTAACGTGGTGAAGGAACCCACTGGAGAATCTAGAGTTGGGATTGTAGATTGCGAGATTATGGGTGATTCTGCTCACCTCATCCCGATCGTCGTAAGAACGTCGTTCAAGACGACGTTTTCAGTTGCAACACGCCATCTTTGTGCACGCACCGCATCCAAGTGCGATCAGCCGTTCGTTCACCAGCCTATTCAAGTAAAACCAGTGAATAGGCTGCCAAGTGGGCCGGAACGTGTGCATAGAGAAGCGTTCTACCGTATATTGCAGTAACTAAGGTTTTCACTCCATTTCTTACGACGATCAAGGAGAAATGAGCGGAACCACCCCTGATCCCGCAATTTCCCCAATCTCTACATTTTCTCGCGGATTCTCTCACTAAGACAGATGTGTGATATGCTGTTTTTAAAACATGCTTTAGAACTTTTTCAAAGGGCGTTTACTTAGTAATATCCTCTTAAGAGCATTTTCATTTTATGATATCCTTTAAAGTCTTGGCTGGTATCGAATATCGAAGATCCATTCTTCTTTGCTCATATATGGAAATATTCATGTTCAGCGCTTTTTATCGTACCTGCGTATTTTGTTGCAATCGGACTACAAGTGTTATTGCAGAAAATCTTTTAGTATGATAAGAAGGCTGGGTTTTTGAATTTATAATTTGGATCACGAAAACAGGTTACCATCGAATGCTTGATCTTTCTCAAATTCTGTGGCTTTTCAGTTCGATAGAGTCTTTGTCTATGAAGCATAACAGTTACTTTCTCTGTTACAGTTATCATTCAATACATCAAAGTGTTCCGATTTCATCAATTCTCCAACTACTATGGAGTCGAAACCGTCAAAATGTCTTTACAGCCTTTATAAAAAGTGGTGTACCGGGCTGACGCGGTGCGTACTCGGAGAGGGGTGCTCTACCTCTTCTCTACAAAGCACGACGACAATCTCATCGAAGCTCTTTTCTTCTTGTTTTCCGTAGTTTTTCATTCACTCATTTCGTGTATTACTGCATGGATATGATTGTCCTAGCAAAGTTTTTATCCTATAGTTTTATAACTCACTGTTATACCTGTTAATTTGCTGTCATACCGGCTCTAATATCTCAGATTGCAGGGATTAACTTTCTTCTGTATTTCTCTGTGTAACCGTGCATGACTAGCATTTTTTTGTAATCGAGGGCGTCATAAAATCCTTTCTAGAAGAAGGTTAACTTTAGTCCATCACAGAAAAATCAGTGAAGAAATAATGCCTGCAAACTGAAGAAACGTCGAGCAGTTTTAGTGCCAGTGGGAGTGCGTTGCAGAGCCTCTCCCAATAATAGAAGCATCATACCTGCGCTTTGACTTCTCACTCAGTGATATCTCATCATCGTTTGTGCCACGGTTACATCCATGGCGCGAGCTAATTCCCTGGGAAGCCTGAAATACACGGAAGCAATGGCGAGAACGTTTGTTCGCATCTTTTTAAAACTTCACATTTAGTGCAGCAACACGAGGAACCATATAAGAATTTTGGATTTACCACTTTTGTGTTAACTTACAGTAGATCACACCCACCCTTCGGTGATGGTTTAAAATGTAATTTTTTTCCACACATACATCGTGTATGCATTGCTACAAACCTTTTCATCAAGCTGCTAAATAGACTGTTATGATATGGAAGCGTGTGTTGGTACCAGTACACTTATTATCCCTAAAACATGAGCAATAAATGGCTGGGTTGATGTAGCTCAATTGGTAACAATTGTGGTTGCAACACCACGATCTACGGTTCGAAACTGCTCTAGGCCAACAATGCTTTTCATCTCGCCGCACTGGATGAATTGTTGCCATACTTGTCTAAAAGAATATAAACTGAACTATAATACTGACTAGATGCATTGGCTGGCCCGCGCAAGTCACTGTAAGTAGTAATTAGTGTACAGTATAAAGAATGTTTTATCTCTAATGGACTAATAGACATAGTGATATTACTGACATGGAGATAATCAAATTTCTTAATTCGTTCGTCTTTCAAATTATCTAAGAAAACAGAAGATTAAAAAGAAGAAACAGCTACTTGTGATGGTTATGTAATGTAGTCACAACGAAGTAATTTGTTAAGAATATTCTCACGTTGACTGAAACGTCCTATTGCTAACACACTCTATTCACGCTTGAAGCTACGCAGAATGTGTGAGATTTTGTTATTTGGCTATAATAATTGTTTCTTTTCGATGTAATAAAAATATAAAGTGCTTGGCATGAATTCAATTGTGAACTGTTTCAAGGTTTTATGAATGTGTGTTTTGCGTATACAGTAGAATCGCTAATTCTTCGACGGAAGATGAAAAAGACGCGAATCCCCGTCTTTTTCGCCTCTCTTTCATAATTTGCCTCAAATTGATCTCTGTTGTAAGATCTGGAGAGCATTACATTTGTGAGCGAGAGCTCTAGCAAATGGATATAATGAGAACTCTTAAAACTTATTCATGAAGCACTTTTTGGAAAGATACCCGCGGCTGTACATTAGCAATGCTGAGTCTGAGATGATTGCGCCTCAAGGATATATGACTTCTGACGAGAATATATTTTTCGATATGGAAAATGATAGTTACATATTTGTACATAATATTGCGAACAATTTGATAATTCTTACTGCTGATGTTGTTAATGTCATAACAGATGTAGTGAAAAAAAAATTGGCTAAAGCAACATGTTTCAACTCCAGGAACGATCGACATTAGTAGCTAAAAATTAGTTTCTTACAAAATCTGCAAAAAAAAAACTATTTGTTGTAGGATGATCTTGTATCTTGATTTTCTGCCTCAACAGAATCTGCTTTTTGCAGATAAACTGAAAAAGTTCTGCAGATAAAAAAGTTACAACTGTGGTGTTTTACACTAATTATTATGATTTTTGTTGGTGTTTTCAACACCAACATTTCTAAAACTGGCCCGAAAAGAATGCCTGAAGAACATCACGTCGGACAGACGACCTACAGTGGAATGATTACAGAGGAAGACGCTCTCCGAGTTCATCATAATGACTAAGAGTACCCATGAACATATTTCTCAATCAACAATGATGACTTTCATGTTATCACTCAAAAAGGAAATTTCGACGTCATTGCTATGCAAAAAAAGACATCTACGACGGGAAGTAGAGGAGAAATTATCGGAAAGGAGGCTGCACGAGTTGCTGAGTTACGACGTCAACAGAAAACTCAGGCAGTATAATGTTGCCATTTTGGATGGATTTTGACCATATATGAAAATATATGGTATGAATATATGGTATACCATATATGAAAATATATGGTATGAATATATGGTATACCATATATGAAAATTACGACAAATTATTACGAATTACGAAAACTACGATGCGGACGGCTGAAGATGACGGCTTCTGCTACAACGATTCCGGCTCCAAGCCCGGTCGAACTGCTGGTGAAGCCCCAAAACAGCCCTGGCTTTTTGCCAGGCCGAACTGCTAAGTAGACACCCGCTCAGCCCAGGCATTGAGCCCTTTTGATCTGTTGTTACCGTCGTGAACGCGTTGTGCACTGAGCAGCGAATCAAAAATATATGTTGAAACCCTGCGTACCATCATGGAAGCCCAAACCAAGGCACAGCAGCAAACGTTCACCGCGCTGGTGAAGCGTATAGAAAGGATGGTCATCGCTTCAAGCCCAGCCGTTCTAACAGCACCCGTTGCCACGATCGAATTCATCACGAATTCTCAATATCGATATCGACATATCGACACGCATACCTGAGTTCGTGTACGATCCAGACAATGGTTGTACATTCGACGTCTGGTACAATCGTTACGAGGACGTTATCTCAAAGGACCGCGCTACTTTGGACGATGTAGCGAAAGCTCGACTAATCATCTCCAAACTCGACACCGTCGCCTCGCCAACCACATTCTTCCTGAAAGAGCATGCGATGTTTTCTTAACGGACACCGACTGCTCTGAAGGAATTGTTCGGACATAATACGTCAGTCTTCGCGAGACGCTACGCCTACCTCAAGACACAGCAAAATATGGAAAGTCTACGACAGAAGTCATCGCTTCGACTTATGCTGACGTCGCCGTAACCCGCATCTACCGTAGAGTACAGATTGATGGGAAGACGGTTCGCATGCGTCTCGACACTGGAGCAGACGTACATTGCTGAACACGGCAGACTAGACCGCCATTGGTCGACCGGAGCTGCAATCACCCCGTCTGACACTGAAGTCTGCCGACAACAACCAACATTCGGGGATGCTACGAATGCAAATTCATCACTGATGGTCGTCGAGGACATGGCACTTGCCACGTAGCTGACACGCTGTCGCTGTTGGGCTTAGATTGGATCGCCCAGCATGAGCCACTATTTCGTCACCTGACGGAAGGCTCCATCTCTTCAAGGACGCTCAGCACCTTGAATTCTTCTTTCGCAGCGCATATAAGGAAGGAGTTTCCAGTCTTTGCATCCGGACTGGGATGTTGTACCAAGTCAGAGGCTAAACTCGCTCTGAAGCATGACTCCAAGTCTGTCTTTCTGAAGGCTCGTCCTGCATCCTATGCTGCTATGCCAAGGATATCAACCGAAATCGATCGACTTGTGTCTATACCGTGCTAGAGCCCGTTGTTCACTCAAAATAAGCAGCACCCATGGTTGCCGTTCAGAAAAAAAATGGATCGATCCGCCTCTGTGCCGATTACTAAACCGGAATGAACGATGCACTGGAAGAAAACCAGTATCTGCTTCGAAGTCCAGAGAACACCTTCACGAAACTCAGTGGAGGACGCTACTTTTCACAGCTCAACTTAGCCGAAGCGTATTTCCAACTGGAAGTGGACGACGTCTCAAAGCAAAACCACTCACTATCAATGTGCAACGTGGACTGAATCGCTTCAACAGACTACTATTTGGAGTGAAAGTAGCTCCTGGTATATTCCAACAATGTATGGATGCTCTTATCGCTGGAATAGATGGAACCGCCGCCTATCTCGACGACATATTGGTTACACAATGCTCGACTAAAGGCCGTATTTAGGCGGATTCAAGACTACGGACTCCGCGTTCGACTCGACAAATGTGCTTTCCTGCTGACGGAGATCAGCTTCCTTGGGCTTGTCATCAACGCACAAGGACAACGTCCAGATCCAGAAAAGATCAATACTATCCAGAAGATGGCCGCTCCGAAAAACGTCAGTCAACTTCGCTCTTTTCTGGGACTCATCAATTTCTATGGAAACTTCGTCAAGGATCTCCACAATCTACGCACTCCTTTGGACACTCTTACAAAAAAGGATGTTGTCTACACCTGGACACCAAAGTGCCAGTCTTCCTTCGACGAGAATAAAGCAATCCTAAGCTCGGATCTCCTGTTGATCCACTTCGACCCAAATCTCCTGATCATCGTTGCCGCTGATGCTTCAAAATACGGAATGGGACCAACCCTCTCACATCGATTCGCAGATGGATGCTAGAAGGTCATTTATGACGCAACTTGTTGTCTGACACAACCACGCAAGAACTACAGCCACATTGGAAAGGAAGCACTCGATCTTATTTTCGCCGTGCAGAAGTTTCATCGTTTTATCCATGGACCTGACCACAAACCACTTTTGGCAATCTTCAGAAGCAAAAAGGAGGTTCCGGTCTACAGTGCCAACCGTCTTCAGCGATGGGCTACGATGTTGCTCAACTACAGCTTCACTATCAAGTACATCAACACAAAAGATTTTATCCAAGTGGACGCTCTTTCACGTCGTCTCAGTTCACTTCATTCTGCCGTTCCAGAGGAATCTTGCACATTCGCATGCCGCCGCTCCATCCAAGGAGCAAGGGACAAGCAGAATGCTTTGTGGACACCTTCAAAAGAGGACTCGCCAAGCTGAAGAGGGAAGGGCAACCAACAGTGGACGCACTACAGACGTTTCTGATGGTATAGATGGCGTTACCTCCTAGGGACCTCCCAAACGGTACACGAGACGTCAAAATGGAATCTCAATTCAATTGTCGAAATGGAGGACGATGCCGCAGCTTTAAGACCAACGACGATTCTTGCTAAGGATTATCGAGGACAGAAACCTACTTGGACTCCCGGTTTCATCACACGACGTCTTGGAAACACAAACTACACTGTTTGCTGTGGAAACTAAGTATGGACTCGACACGTGAACCAGTTGCGATCTCGGACCGACACAACAGCGACTAATATTTTCGTAGATGTGTTCGACCTACCACTACTCTACTCCGCAACAGATGGTGCAACGTAGACTGCCGACTCGTCTCAACGACTGCAACGCCTTCGACGTCCTCACCGCCGGCTACAGGTGGACCTTATTATTATAGTTATTCACATAATGCAAACCCGCAATGGATACGTTGTATTCTTGTGTTGCCACCCTGTTGCTTTTGTGTTAACATTCTCTTCTCCGTATACGCCTTCATTAAAACTACTCGTTTTCGGCCGTAACGACATCCACAACAATTCCAACAATGACAAGCTGCTGGCTGGGTATTTTTGACAACAACGCATTGAGTTGATCATAGAAGACGTTTGTTGTTGTCCTCAGCGGTTTCCGTAGATGCATGGGCAATTACGATCCACAGTTTACGATCCCTTAGTCGTACACAGGCGCATCCTAAAGACGTTGTGCCAAATTTCTCTGCCAGGTTGTTGGTGTCGTTTCTTACAGCTATCACGCAGCCTCTTATCTTCTTTTCATTAGCATCGTCGGAGTAGGTAGTCTAGCCCCGATACTTATGACGGGCCTGTCTCTCATGCGCATTTCTTGCAGCGCAGCTAAAGGCGCAGACAAATCTCATCGAATTGTTTGAGTTCACTCGAAAGTGTTCAGCAGTTCAGCGTGACGAAACGAACGTTTATTGCAAAAGATTCTATGCTCCCCTCAGGCCTTTCAGGTCTTTGACCTTTCAGGTTAAGTTTCTGGCGAGGTGGTGAACGACAACAGCTTTCTGCAATGTATGGGAATCTTGCGCCATATAACTGTGCAGGCTATAGAACACTACAGAAACTAACTCTTGCGTCTAACATGCTATTCAACTGTTTTGTTTTCCTACTCACTCTGAATACACTCGCACCGTTCATTGCACAGTCAGAGGTGGACTGTGCAATTATACCTGCGAGACAAGATCTATTCCAACATGTCAAATAGCGCTATAGCGAATGGTTATGAAGAACGAGGCAACGTGTTGAAGATGCCGAACACTCTCCAAAGCGGTTATATGATCTCTCCTTTTATAACAGTCTGAACGTCCGGCTAAAACAGGACTTCAGACTTCCTGTAGTGTTCGCTTCGCTCGCCTTCACCGATCAATAAGAAATAACAGTAGTAACTTTTCTTGGGAAATTATAACTCTTTTTTCTTCTATCTACGCTTTTTTCAATTTTTTCCTCGGAAATTCGAGCATATATGAGAGATTTCATGATTTCCTTCCCAAACGCGTCACTACTATATTTGGAGAGCAACTTAATACTTATACTTAATACTCATACTTAATTTTACATCTATGTTTCTCTGAAACCTCCACAATTTGAAAACATTAATCGAAGTATGAGTTTTCTCCGCTCTCAACTATTAGCACAGAATGGTGAGCTAACATGAAATAATGTGGATATCATCATCGTAGTGATGAAGATAAAACTACGTCAGACCACGTGAAGGTGTGTTGGATAGTATTGCATCTAAGCAGCGGCTTTGGGTACTCATTGCGGATTTTGTCGGCCAGTCTTTGCAGTTGAGCCCAGTAGACCTCGGCAGTAACTGTCGTGTTGTCCGGCGCCAGTTCGAAACGGTAGATTCCATAAACTCTCACCAGACGCTCAGCATGACCTTCTTCTCATGGATTTCACCTTTCACGAAAGGATCCGGCATTTCATCGCTGGTGCAACACGCACATTTGTGGGTGTGGTTGACGTAGAGGACCCATTTTTCATGTCTAGTGACAATGGTGTCCAGCCAGTCGAATCTGCGGCTTCTGGAGAGCAGCTGAGTGCAGATGTCCAGGCGTCTTTGGCGGTTGCCGTCGCTCAATGCATGTGGGAGCCACTGACCGGGCTTTTTCGCCATTCCGAGAGATCGTAGTCCATTGCTCACGGTGGACAGCGAACAGCCAAGACTGGCAGCAAAATAGCGCACACCTTCATATGGATGCTGCTCCGCCAGATTCTTAAGTTCGTCGAACGATATTGCAGTCGGTCGACCAGAGCGAGGCTCATCTTCAAGTTTCTTGTTTCCGGCTTTGAAGCGCTGAAACCAGACGCACACAGACCGCTCAGAGGGGCTTCAGTGCCGAATACTTGACTTAAGTTTCGATGGGCTTCAGCAGCGGGTGGCCAGATTCGAACTCGTGAAGGAGTACGTGTCGAATGGTGGAATGTTCGGCCCTTATAGGATGAAATAAGCAAGGAAGAGGGAGTCAGATGTGTTATGTGTATAAAAGCGGTAGTTTCCTTATATAATATATTTAAAACGGGAACTTCCAGAACATCTCAAAAAATCTGCGCTACTGCGAAATTTTCAGATACGCAGATACTTACCGAACACCCTAATAGAAAGAGTCGAAAATGCTGGAATCGTACTGATGTTTGAAGATCCTGGTTCGAAGAACATTGATTTTAGATAGACTATTGATTTAGAACTATTGCTAATACAACCACTTTGCAGTAAAGTAAGTTAGCACTTGCTCAGAACAAGTGGTAGCTTGGTATTTGCCAAATGTCTAACATGATTTCCTATTCAAAAGACATTTACATTCTTCTGGTGTTTGGAGAGAAATTAAAAATCCCATGATGTATAGGTACCGTGGATGCTGCTTGAGCTGCTTCAAGAACGATTTGGTCCTTCTCTTGCTGTTCTAATTCATGGAGTAGTCGTCGGCCACGTACAATCTTCGCAATCAAAAACATCTGAAAATTAATTCAATTTTGTCAGTCACGATGTAGTCTCTATACCTGAGTGTACGATTAAACATTGTCTTTATAAGAAGAGACAGACTATGAGTGAGTTTTCAACATGGCAGACGAGTTAGTTGCAATGTGCTCAATGTCGTGATCTTTTGTTTGTGAATAATTGAGATGAACACATTGATTAAATGGAGCGACCATCTGTTGGCAAGAAGAAAAGGATATAAAAGGAAGCATGTATGTAGCATGTAGGAAGCTGTAAAAGGAGCGAGAAACGAAAATTTCTGACTCTGACAGCTGCCATAAACTTGGCGTGGGGACAATGCAAAGTACAGAGTTGTCGCCAATACCATTGTAATCGTTATTTACTTTCCCAAACTACCCATCTTCTATTGTAGGTTTCCGCTAACAACGTTTTCGTTGCTACAACGCGATGCAAAGGCGGGAAAAATGAGAAGATTAAGAAAAGGAAAAAGAATAAATACACTCCATGTTCCTTTCATTCATTTTGCATCCACACGTTTCCGAATCAAATTAGCTTCTTATAAAACCTACCAGTAATGTTGGTGTCTACGTATGTAATACAAATGCAAAGATGTTAAATCTGCTATCCTGATCAATTCACGATGGAACATGTCTTCCTTGCCAGAAGCAATACTCAAAGTATATGTCATTGGCCTTCCTAGACCTTGAAACCGCATTCGATCTTTTATTGAGGCTGTATCAACGGACTTTGTGCCGCTGGGATCGTCACGCGCCATGCTAGAAATAACTGAATCAAGCGCAATGGTCTCGCAAAGTAAAAGGACAGACGCACCTGCACCATAGCAGTGTGGCAGCACCAGAAAGTGAATCCGTTGGAGTTAATAAGATATCTGCACTACGAAATAAATTGTTGGAGATGCGCAAGAAGTATATGGAACGTTAAAAAATACCTCAAGGTCACAGTAGTCGCTCTACTGCAAACACTCTAACGCATGCTTTCGAATGTTTTATTTTCTGCACATCCTACCTTTCGTATTTGTCATACACTGGCCTCAGAAATAGTTACAAACATGCGCACAACTTTCTAAATAATAGCTGTTTACAAGATCTGATATTAGACCTTTGCTTTTATCAGTATGACGATATAATTCTGTGTTAAAATGACCTGGAAAGGAAGAGAAGAGTTTTGTAAAATACTTCTAATAGTGGTTTTCAAATTGTAGTGCTCACAGGGATAGGAAAGGAAAAAGCTCTTCGTCCTCAGGGACTTATGGAACAAGCACTGCGTTGCCCTACTATAATAACAATCTGGCAAGTATCTCTACAGCTCACATGTGCAACGTGTGCAATGCGAGGTTCCTAAAGAGTGAAAGAAGAACATGATAATGTTGTTTGAGAAGTATTTCGCTGAGTACATCAGGAGTGGAGCCAAACATTTCTGATTTCGGCGCTGTGTTCATCAAGGGATCTTTTGTGGACTTCTTCGTTTCAAGATCCCCACCGGGGAACATGGCAACATGCCAGTGACCCCGATTCATGATTCTGTTAGTCTCTTTTGTTGGCGGAAGATCTTCTGACACTCGCTACAGTCCACTTCCTTCTTCCGAATCACAACTATTTGACCCCGGCGGGACATACTACTGGATCTTAACGTCTAGTGGTGAAAAAAGGCATCAGTAATACACAGTACGAGATTGGTGCCACTGACAACATGCGTCTTATGACCCATGTTCGTCAACATAACGAGGCCAAGATCAAGTGGTCGTGCATCTTTTGAAAGTGCCGAAGATCAGGAAGACTCAGCGGGATATTCCTCAGTTCAATCCAAAGTTTCCGCTATAGCACATTCAATTTTTCAGCCTCAAAAGCGCGAACAGAAAATCCTTGCTGGTCTGAATCTGGAGCAACTGCAGAAGGTTGCTGCGCTTGCTCAGCAAGGAGCTACTGGCACCTTCACTTTTGACACAGTATTGGAGCATGAACGAAAGAAGAACAACTTGAGGACTTCCTTGATGAAATCTAAATTCTAGCTTCATGCAAGCACACCAACATTGTCGGCCTGTACGCCTGTTATTTCTGTTAGAACAAGCTCCATTATGATGTTAGAGTTTTGGGGTGGAGGCGCTATTGATGCTACTATGATAGAGTTGGAGAAAGCCCTCACTGAGAAACAAATAGCATATATTGGAAGGTACACATTCGAAGCTGTAGCATTACTTCATGACAATAACGCCATCCATGGTGACCTTAAAGGCAGTTAATATTCTTCTAATAAATGAACCTTATTTTCTAAGTAATTATTCGTTAAACTGACGGATTTTGGTGCTTGTGGGAAACTCAAAAAATGAAAAAAGAAAATGAAACGGAATGAAAAAGAGATAGCTTCCTTGGAACACCTTACTGGATGGCTCCAGAAGTTATGATGTGTGAGACATTCAGAGATCATCCATACGATACTAGGTTTGACATTTGGTCTTTTGGTGGTACACTAATCAAGAAGTCTCAGATGGAACCTCCTGATTCCAACGTATCACTAATGCGTGTCTAAATAAAATTGCAAAAGTCAGCTCCTTCCACGCTTTTGAACCCTTCAGTTTCGTGCACCTTTTTTGCCGACTTTCTCTCCCACTGTTCAGTAAAGAATCCTTACAAGCGACGAACTGTCAAACAGTTATTGTTGCACCCATTCATTGCAAATGCAATTGACCGTCATACTGCATTAGCTTTGTTAGCAGAAGTTAACGCAGACATAGAAGAAGAGGATCGCGCAAAACTGCGATGAAAGCTTTGCGGATTCCGAAGGCCAAGCATGAGAAGATGCAACTTGAGCGATCTCTGCATTAATTCCACAATATAATGAGCAAGAGCAACAAATCGGTGATGCCCCGTCGAAGAAAAGAGCCGCTCCTCCTCCACCTACTCCGTCTTCGTTGGTACTGTACGGTCGTCTGTGGCAATTAAGGTTCACTGAACCACCTACTATTCTTTGGAACCGTTGTAGGATGGGAATTTCAACGAGTTATTGGCGTAGAGTAAACCCGCATTGGATACGTCGCATTATTGTAGAAACACAATGTTGCTGTGGTGTGGATACTGTCTTCTCCGTGTCCGATTCCAATAAAGGTGCTTGTATTCGGCTGTAACATCCACAGCAGGAGTGATACAGGCCAAGGTCCCGAGAATCTGCGGAACCCACTCACATTGGTGCATCAGAGATTCAGCGGTATAATGCTCTTCTGCCACGAGGGCAACCTGGGGTTCGTTTTACGGCCGGTCCTGCAACGAAGGCTTCTCCAAAAGATTCGTTTAGTGCAGGGGCTGGAAGTGCAGATGTAATGAAATTTTACCTATCTTCACTGTCCAGTTTCCCATAGTGCCCGTCATTTATTTAGTCATTTCACTGGAAAAAAGTCAGATGAAGGACAGACTTGGAAGCAAAGAAGACAGAGGATATAGATTTCACGTCGATTATACACTAACTTCGCCGGCATCTTACATAGGTCTTAAAAAGCAGCAATGAAAGTGTTCTGTAGTGCAAACTTTCCTCTGCAAAAATCCACCCAAAGTAATTCTCTAGGTCCTGTTATCACGAAGTTTTTCGCAATCTCACAAACCTAACAATGTGCACAGATTCTCAGCTTTTTTGACCATTAAATTCCATCAAACCCACTTTTAAACTGCTGAAAACTATGTATAATTAAACTATCCATCTTAATGAAGTGATTTGAAGCTTCTATCTCTTTTCCAAGTGATTGGGTTAGCGGGTTGTCGAACCTGCGTGGTCCCACTGTTACATTGTCGAAAAAAAACAACGAACACATTGTTCTTTTTTCATTGTTCTTCTGTACTTCGACCTATGCACCTGACTCTTCTCTTCTCTTTGTCGCATTATGTGTTTTAAACACTATTTAAGAACATTTTATAGATTTTCGAATGAATACTTCAGCAAATTTACTTCTTCTACTGATTGTCTACAGCTTGGATAGATGAATCAATATGGAGCATATTGCATTGTATTGCACTGTACATAGCACTGGCAGAATTTAAGATAATGTGGTAAGATAATTGGCTCTTCCATAATTAAATCCTACTATGCGTAATGTAGAGAAAATACCGAGCCAGAGATTACTGGAGATCCATAACTGCGCCCAAGGATTACGGATAAGCTACCTCGACAGGTTGTGTATTCTTTCACATAGCCAATGATTCTCTCCAAAAAAGAAGAGAGATAGCATTCATAACTAGAAAAAGCAAATATTAGAGCAGGCAGGAACAATTTTAATTTTTTCTGCTCTTCCACCGTCACAGGAAATGCAATCGTATTCTTCATGCCGGGAAGCTTTTAGAGAAACTTGTTGTTGGCAGCTCTGAAAATTGGGATGAGTCGTCCCAACTTTATTTGTAATAACGAGAAAACACTAAGGTTGGATAATGTGAAGAGTTTGCAAGACTGTATGATAGGCGATGGCGACCGAACTAGGGACAGAGGATAATTTTAGGAGCAAGTTTTGTCGGTGGCCACGTTAAATGGTTGCACAGCACTAAGATGCGACGACCTTAGCATCCAAATAGGGGAAGCCCGATCTGTTCTTCACGGTGGAAAGAAATATAGAACAATCAGGAACTTGGCCAGTCAGCTTCTGATGGGCTAGATAGATAGTAGGGTAGATATTTTACCTGAAACTGAAAACTTACAGCGATGACGTTTCTTAGAAGAACTTTCTGTATGAAGTTGCGGTTTACATTTATGTCGTTAAGTTTCAGAAAAGAGCAATCCCTCAAGTGCACATGTTTTTAACACTGAGGCAAGGCTGGAAGCTCACAATATCCGATTAAGTGGACTAGCTGATTTAGCGCTGCACTTCCCGATCTGGCAACAGACCGTGTTCTTTTATAAATCGTCTCGAAATGTACGATCCACCACTCGTGCGGGCCTCAAAATCCTAACTCCTCCTGCATGAGAAGTGGTGCGCACGAAAAGATTATTCGAAGAATTTTGGGAAATGATTTTGGTTAAATGTAAATGGATATCTAAAATTCCGAAGTAGGGATTACAAGTGCTTCGTTCGTTGTTCTGTTCGTTTGTTTGTCCAAATACGTGTATAATGGATCTGATCGTGCGCGACTTCGTTTGTTTGTCCAAATACGTGTATAATGGCTCTGATCGTGCGCGACTTCACCTAGGTTAAACTGCTGATGGGCATTGCAAGAATACAACGAAATTGATTCTTGCATGGATGCCAGGTATATGTGGACATCTGGAGCAGTCCATCGCATATTTGGCTTCAAAATGTCATGCGAAAGCGACGCTTTTGAACGTGAACAAGTTCATCAACCCAAGGTTCGGAACTATTGCTTTTGAGGAAGGTGCGGAACAGCGGCCTCTTAACGCTGCAGAAAATCGTTTGAGCACCTTGAAAGTATTTTTTGTCACGACCAAGGAGTGCTACGATCACCACTGGGAAGAGTTGAAGGCTCCTAACACTATATGAAGATGCTGGAGCACTACTACTTCTCATCACCGAGGAACTCTCAGGTAGATACAATCCAAAGCTGCGAACTATCGGCCGTATGTACTTTGTAAGCCCACAAGAAGAAGAGCACTTCGCTCTTCGACTTCTTTTTTATGGAAGGGCGTTTACATCTTTTGAAGGGCACGTGCGTGAGGTGTTGTTCATCCAAATTTTGTTTGCCTAGGCAGGGCAAACGGATAATCGGCAGAAGATAGATTTTCTCTCAAGAATCACCTCGTGAAGCTGCCGGTTTTGTTAGCATAGACTTCCACAGCTGTCTCAATCTTTACGTTCAGCGACTTCACATGGACGACATCCCAGTTAGCAACGGTGAGACAAATAAAGTGAGGGGCGCTATCAAACATCCTGGAGGCCAGCGTCACTTCATCGACGCTCTGGGTGGCAGTGACAAGACCGTTGTATACACGGCTACCTATAGTATCATCTCGCCATGACCCGTAACAAAAATGTTTTTAACGTAGGTTGGACGACGATTGCAGCGAACCTTCTGCAGGACTGAAGGACTACATTTTCAGCCTTTTGCTTGACTATAAGAAGTCGATATTGGAAGTACCGCAGATGATGTATGGAAGCGTCAGTCGAAATAGGCCGCTAAGCTGCGAAACGTGGACATCATTTGTTTGTTGTTGGGCAATTGGGATGAAGCACCAATGCCTCCAAAGCAAGCCCTTGAAGCAGGTAATTTTCTTTTGTAAGACATTATGCGAAGAAACTAAAATATTTGATGGTAAGATAATGCTTCTCGGGTGCGATTTCCGACAAGTGATACTTGTGGTTGAAAGGGGAAGCTTGTTTACATGGAAGAGAGTTGTATCAAAAAATCTGCCCAAGCTTCTGATTGAAGACCTTCCAACTTACTACTAATATGGGTTATAGGACAACAGCACTTATTATGGGAAACGGCTAATCAAAACTGGTGAAGAAGAAGTTTCTTCTGACGAGAACGAAGACATCAACATCCTTGACAGATTCGTTCACAATGAAGATCTTGCGGAAGCAATTTTTTGGGGACTCCTTTAACGTTCGAAGTGTGGATATTTACGATGTTACAGGCTTAACTTTAGCAAATGGTGGCACTTTACCAGTAAATACGAATTTATAACTAAAACAAGAAGGATCTAAAAAGAAAGAATATCTAGAAATTTAGAAAGAATATGACTAAGGATGTAGAGACTTGATCGACTTCCTTGTAACAGAGTCACATTTTCAGTACTAATGAGGCTGAAGTGCGAATCTCAGCAATATGTTGAACGTCTCTCAGAGTTCTTGAACGAAATGACTCCAACCGAGATCCCTCTTCTTTGCTTTTCATCTTAAAATCAGATGCAAAGTTGTATTATTGCACAACCTTGACGGGACACGTTTGGTTTTCAGAAAAACTGGCAACGAGTCTTACTGTGTGAGCACGCCATAGAAATTCGAAACAGCACAATTGTTCTAATTCTTCGAACAGATCTACACTATTCGACATATTTGCGCTTTGTTCTTAGGAGACGACAATTTCACTCCGAATCCGCTTAAGTTTCGGAATGACTATAAAAAAAGTCACAAGGACAGTCTTTTTATTCGGTTGGTTTACCACTTACCAGTCCAATTTTCTCCCATGGACACCTCTATGCTGCTCTCTAGCGTGCGCGCGATCGTATAGGAGATAAGTTCAAGCCCCAGATGGCAAGATGTTGAATATAGTGTATGATGAAGTTTTACGTTGAGACTCTAACAGGCTTCTCTAAGCTCTCCGTCTCAGGAATAATTTGCCTGTGAGGTAACTAAGCTCGTAACTTACTGCTACATCATTTTTACCTTTCCGTTAACAGTCAGTTCAGTGCGTGGGTTTTTTTTTCCTATTGTGACAGCCAGGAGTTCTCACTTTTATGACTAATGAGCTTCCTATATGGTTTGAGTGCTATTTTCCAAGCACCAATTACTTTCACTATTATTTGCGAAAAAAATGCTGCTTATGCCGCTCGCTCTTTGTATATGATTCACAATTCTGCTTCTTCTTTGTGATGATATCATCATCGACGTGAAGAGAATGCTCGTACAAAGAGGAGGAAATTGAGATGGTATGGCATGAAAATGAAAGCCCGTGCCCTGCTGTAGCACGACGTCGCTGTAATAAAGACATCGTATTTATAATGCTAAAGATCAATGAGGTGATAATGGCCGACTTCGGTGAAATGTGTGGAAACACGGTCTACAGCTATACCTGGAAAAGACTATGTTCATAAAAATGAAGGTATCTTTGATACACAACATAGCATTACATTTACGGTTGATGGAACAAATATATCTGAATGCACCTAATCAGATCAGAAAACGAACTTCCGGGATAGCCTATACACTGTAGTAGTCTAGACGATTAGGAAGCAGAAGCAAAATCTGGTCAGAGAGCGGTCCATTGGAAGTTTGATGCTAACCATAAGTTCAACCTACTTCATGTAAGTGAGAGTGGAGTTCAACATTGTATCAGTGATGTATGTATTAACGGTCCAAATACTAGTCTCATCAAATACACCTACATGGCCTCTCTTTGTATAGAAACAGCTTGGAAACAAGCGGGAAATGCACTCTATTTTTCGGAAGGTTTGATCCGATCTCCGAATTTCTGCAGCTTTCTTTGGTTGTAGAGTATGACAAGAAAGGGACCAAAGGTTAAACCTTGTTCTTCATGAAAAAATATTTCAAATAAGTTTTCTCCAAAAATAATCATAAGAGAAAGAATCTACGTATTTTCAAAAAATGAAATATATATTCAAAAGTCACGAATATGGTGTTTTATTTGTGGCTTTACAATGTGGCGTGATTATCAATCGATCGAAAGTTGTGCCCAGTGTTTGAGTGTCCTTGATTCTTCACCCGTTGAACACTTAACTGTTTCTTATTAATTTACTTGAGTTGTAGACAAGATTGATACTGATCTTGCCACAACTGCGATCTAAAGTGATCATTCTGTAGTAAGAAAAACGCAGGAGCGAGTACTTTGGTTACAAATATTCGGGGAAAAAATTACTAGAGCGTCCACCTTAGTCTATCCTCTTTCTATTTCCATGACTAAGTCAGATCTGGTTTCTAAGAAAGAAAGTTGAAATATTTATTGTAAAATTTTTTTGTTAGTGTCGATCCATCTCTACCAAACTTTATTGATGTATTGTAGTTTATTGTAGTTCATCATGCAATTTAAAATGAATACTCTACATTTCCCAAGACTCATGAAAGCGAAACAAAATTGTTGGAATGTTCGACTCCAATGCTAGTGAATCTCATAATTACCTGAGCAAGGTGTGTCACCTGTACACTACAAGCTTCTCTTCTCAAAAGAAAGAGAAGAACATATACGAGCTGAGTAATTGGTGAAGGTAGAGGATGTAGATTTACAAAACAGAAAATTCTGCTAATTTTTTCGAAGCAACAATGTACAAGAGAATTGATGTGGTGATACAGAATCAATCTCCGTCCCTCTGGCCATCTTCGCTAATTGACCATTAGCGAGGCCGCTAGGTAAGAGGGATGGAAGAGCAAATCTGCAGAAAGGATTATGCTGTTTGGACTCAAGAAAGGAGATTGACAACAAAGCATAGCTGCTGAACATTTATCTTTTACGCTTCAGCTTATGATGGAGCCTCCTCACGGCTCACCATCATGTTGCATAATAAAGCTTCGAAAGATGTGAAAAGCATTTTGATGAATTGCATTTGTATCTATCTACCACACTCTAACGAAATTCACTGGAAGAACATTGCTGTTCAAACTTGCGCAAATGCAAAACCTCAATGACCACAATTGAGTACTACTTACGCAGCAGTTATACACTCAACGACAGATACTTGATCGCCTGCTTTTCCGAAGGCTTCTTCCAATTTTTATCCACATTTTTGAAAGCAAACAGAGCCAATTTTGGTGAAAGTTTATCAATCATAAAGATCTACACTGTCCTATTCAAGTATTGAAAAGTTTTGGGGTGACAAAAAGCCAAAAGGTTGCATGTACTGTCCACCAGAGAAAAATATACGACACTTCACATTATGACTGCTTGGACAATAATGGTTGACTTGCTTTGGTTGAAGACGGGTCTACGTATCCATGCAAATGATGATATTTGTCGCCATCATATCCGCGATCTAAGCATTACACATAATGCTAATAGATATGCTTGCCATTTATTCTATTACCAAGTATTTTGTGCTGATTGTTGGAGAAGATAACTCTCAAAAACATTATTTAGACTTCTGAGCGGAATCCACAAAGACTTTATTTTTGGCGTAGATCTCGCAATCCCCCTTTTCTGCCAGATGGATATGGGGCTAATCGACTAAAAGCGACATTGCTCCTGCCCTGAGATGCAGGTTGATTCAGGGGATGGAGTCGCATCCGACAAATAAGCTCGACATGTCCACTCCGGGAAAACGGAAGTTCTCCAAAACCTCATGGGACTAGAGGCTTGCAACCTGACCATGGGTTTTTAATTTATATGCAAGACACAGTAATAGAAAAGAGTTTCCTGATTTCAGAGGAAAGACGGCATTGCAGGAGTAATGTAGGCTACCGAAACGGAAAAGGACTAGGATGACAATCTGTACTTATAACGCCTGTACTCCCCGGATGCGGTCATTGAAGATCTGAATATTCAAGCAAGGAAGATTAAGTACGACGTCATCGGTCTGGCTAAAACGAGACGACGCCATCCACTTAGCGCCGGGTATGACACTGCAGAAGTACTGGTCTCAGGAATATGCGGCAGTAGAGAAGTGGATGGAGTTTGTGTCCTCGTCAACACAAATATGGTAATAATCATCGACTCTTTCGAGAAACTTACAACTTGAATTGGACGTTTACGGATGAGAAGATGTGGTTCAACTCCAGCTTTGACAATCTTCGTCGTTTACGCTTCAACATCAAGCTACGAAGAAGAAGAAGTCGAAGCTTTCTATATGGACTTGGAGAAGTTCTACCGAGAAGTCCATGCCTTCTACAAGGTCATAATTGGCGATTTCAACGCCAAGGTTGGCCCAAGAAGAATGCCTGAAGAACTTCACATCGGAACCCACGGCCTACAATGGGATGAACAGGGGGAGAAGCTCTCCGAGATCACCATGACGACTAAGAGCATCTATGGGAACTCGCTATTCTAGAAGCCCTCCTCTCTACGCTGAACGTGGGAGTCATCCGGTGGGGAGTACAGCAATGAAATAAACCACATCATCGTCAATAAATGGTTCTGCCTGACGGACGTCGCTGTTGTGCCAAAGTTCTATACGGGATCGGACCATCGCCTCCTCCGAGGAAGATTTTCCTTCACAAGGAGAGCAGAGAAAGCTGCCAAGTTCAGAGAGAGAAATCCCAGAGCTATCATTGACTGGGATCTCTTCGCTACTCTAGCCGGCTTTTGGGAAGATTCCGCAATGGACAACAACGACTAGGAATATGGCAATATGGCTATGAATACGCCGTATTGAACGTCACAAAATATTAACGTACTTTTACAGATTTCATCGAGTCTGCATGCAAGTAAATACACGAGAGAATACCAAATCAATGAGGAAAGAAGAAACAATTGTATCAAATAAGACTCGAAGAAGATAATTGCTAGCAATTCTGACTACTCAGGAGGGTTAAATCTTTTAGTGTTCTTCCACTAATTAGAATAAAACCAGGAGAAAAAATTGGAACACTACTTCTTTTTATCGCTGTAAATAATTCCATGTGTGTTTACCTTGAACCTAATTTTTAGTACTTTTCCCCCTCCGATGTCCAATATGCTATCTCGTCGGTAAAAATCGTACTTCACCCGGTCTCAACAAAAAGCCTTAACATCTGAAGTACCTACATCCAAAATATCCACTGCCACTCTTGAAAACGCGATGCGGGGAATGGAATGGGATTACATAGGAGTGAACGTTAAAAGCCGTTGCACCATCTTCATTTCGCTGATGACATCTTTCTAGTAACATCAAGCATCAATCAGTAGGAACGGATGCTGGCAGAATTTGATGAAACGTGTAAGAAGATCGGTCTTCGGCTGAACCTGGACAAGACGATGTTTATGAGGAACGAACGCGTTTCTGATGCCCCTTTCACACTCAACTGAACGAATATATCCGAATGCTGCAATTGTGTATATCTAGATCGGGACATCAACATGATGAACGACCTGCAACGACGTGGGCAGAAGGAAACGAGGTGTTTGGGGAGCATACAAGATCGTCGACGTTGTGGTGAAGAGGACCAAGAATATCCGCTTCTACATTCACCTATTCAACACCACCGTTCTCCTTGCTTTGACTTATGCTTCAGAAACGTAGGGGTTTCCCAAGCTGGAGGAAAATGCGGTCAGCGTCATAGAACGCGGAATTGAAAGGTTGATGCTGGGAGTAACCCGCTCTACGCAAGCGAAAGAAGAGATTTGAAGTTCGCTCCTACGTCACCTATCGAGTTCCCTGATAGGTGACGTAGGAGTAGGAGCGAACTTGGCAGTTGGCAACAATTGGCAGTACAGAGAGCTACAAATCTGTCTTGTAACTCTCTGAGATGATGAGACACTGTTTTGCTACAAAGCGCACAAGTCAACGACCTTCACTGCTACCATGCAGATGGTAGATGTAATCATCGTGTCCAGATACTTCATTTTTCCGGAAATGTGTTCTGTAAATCCTAGTAGTGCCGGCGTAGTTTATGCTAACCGTCATACGGTTAGTTTTTTTAGTACAAGGACCGCGCTTTGCCAATCAGTTGCAAAAAAAAGTGGATTTTTTGATTTAGTCATTTCTTGTTTCGAAACTACAATTTGGCGACATGTGGAGTTCAAAACACAGAATTTTACTTTACGACATCGATGACGAATACAAAGATGAGCGAATAGTGTGCGGAACTTGGCTGCAAGGCTATGAGAACGAAGAATTTTTAAGACGTGTCCTGCACTTGGCTTAATGGGTCAGCGTAGAGGGTTCAGGTCCTAATTAGTTTTTGTAAGATGATGGTCATCGTAAGGTGTACCAATGTTCCTGTAAGACAGATTGCTTTTTCGAGAAGGCGAGATCCAGCACTCTTCGCTTTTGACGATAATCATGCAGGCCCACTATACACCGTACAGTGAGGCATCAGTGAGATTGAATTGTAGTTAGGAGTGGTGTAGCTGAGTGAGGGGCTCCGCTCAATGGTGCCGAGTTTGATCTCTTTTAAGGCGTACCTTTCATCCTTTTAGGATTTTCATATTAGGAATCGGCAAAATGACTTGCCCTGCGCGAGAAGTCGGTGGAAGAAGAATCCACCACATATGTATAGTTACTAATGCCAAATGAAATTATGATAAACGTAGTCCACAGCCAAAATATTCAATACCGCTCGAACGATCCATCAAAATGATGCTGCTAAGAGTACCCCGCAACTGAAAGACCAGATTCCAAATCCTATTCTACGCCTACGATCAAAGATCAGAGACCGGCGTTTTTCTTACGGAAAGTAAAACAAGGTGCAGCTTATCATCGGTAGGGATTTTAAACTACAAAACGTCAGTGGCAGAATGACGTGATCGATCGTACACTTCACATGGTCCCTCTTTTTTTGATTGCAAGCGACGTGTGCGTCGTCTTCTATTCAAGCAGGTATGCATGCATTTTTCTATTTTCATCTACAGTAGCGGACTAGTGAGGGTAACCGTTTAACTTGAGCCATGAGCAACTGGCTTCCATGAGATAGAAGTTTCCTCCCGCTTGATCGAGAAAAGTTTCGTCTCACTTAATCGAGGCAACGACCAGATTATTAATTTATGTTAGTTACCACTGCACATTGCTAGGTTGTGAACTCTACCATGAAGACGTAAACTAAGATATTGTCACAAAATTTGCATCTTTACCATACGAAAGACAGTTCTTATCCTCAAAGAATTATTTATCCAAATGTCAATGAATTTTGGCGAAGAGGTCAGAATCCATGGCTACTGAGGCTAGCAACAAAACATGATGTTTCCTCCGCCATCCTTTACGGTGGGCAGCTGATACATAGGATTGACATTTTTCCAACCGGACATACTTAATACGATCACTTCCCATCAAGCTGAACTTGGAATCAGCGGCAATTAAAACTTTATTCCACTACTAGCGAGTCCAACTAAAATGCTCCAGCCCACTTGACACGTGTAACACAATGGGCAGTTTCTTCGGAGGAACCCTTCCATTGAGATCAGGGTCAAGCGTGGTGATCGGACACGACCCTCTCGAATATGAACCCCCCCCCCCCTGCTTCTTCTCCAACGTTCCTGTGGCAATTCAATATATTGAAAATTTCATTTGTTTCAAAAAGTCGAAAATTAGCCGAGGAACAAACGGCAAATGTGGCAGAAGCGAAGAAATACCATTTATTAGAAGACGCTAATTTGCTGAAATGCTGTTGAAATACTGGTATTGAAATATTCTCATTTTTATTCTATTCTATTTCTACTCCAAAATCTATGACTTATCTTCAAATTCTGCTCAAAGCACATAACGCGACCAAACAATAAGATAGTCAGGTGTGTAGATCGAATCACAAAGGGACAAAGAAAAAAAGACGAAAAAAAAATCAACATCTTGTCCCTGCAATATGGCAATGTGTCCACTCAGGTTCGACTCCCGGCTGAGGCAAATTTTTGCAAAAGAGATGGAAACTTGGAACAACTTCTAAAGAATGAAGAATTTAATTTTACGCAGTTTACAATAGTTTAAAATAAAATTTAACGAAATTTAATAACCAAAAAAGTTCAGATTCTGTGCACACTGTTATGTCTGGGAGATGGCAAATAACTTTGTCATAAGAGGACCAAAAGCAAAAGTTAAGGTGGTTTTCGAGGCGAGAAGGTTTGTCCTGAAAAATGGTCATTTTGTTGTATTTTTACCTCCTAGTCTTTTTGGAATTTTGATGGGACAAAGTTTGAAATTTTCCGACCTTTTTTTTTTGGATTTTTTCCATCTAAATTTTGAGAGAACTAAACGGACAGAAAGGAGAAATTTTGTACATATGGGTCCTCTTAGACCTCCCATCCGAATATATGGGTGATTTTTCGAAACGCCGTCCTATTTTTAAATGGAAAAACCGCCAAAATCCCAATTTTTGCACACGTGGCCAAAAATGAGTAATTTTGAATAAAATTCGATAATTCGTCATAGCTTAGACCGAAGCGAATCATCTTCCAGTATGTTGTAGAAGAGGATTTTCTCTATCAGATCAAATGTCCTCCAGGGCCTTGCTGTTTTTTTCTCAAAATTTTGATGTTTTTTCATAACTTTTGATGAAAAAATACCATTTTTCACATCTCGGTCCCATCAAAATTCCAAAACGACTATGAAGTGGGAAAAAGCAGCGCTGCGACTACTTTTTAGGGCACTCCTTCTTCTCTTAAAAACTACCTTAACTTTTGCTTTTGGTTCTCTCATAACGAAGTTATTTGCGATCTCCCAGACCTAACAATAAGCGCAGAATCTGAGCTTTTTTATAATTAAATTTTTTCAAATTCACTTTTAAACTGCTGCAAAATACGTAAAATTAAACTCTTCATTTTTTGAAGTTATTTCAAGTTTCCATCTCTTTTGCAAAAATTTGCATCAGTGGGTGTCGAACCTGCGTGGTCTCATTATACATTGTCATTACATTGGGAATTGTTAAAACGAAATGTTCATGATTCCATTTTACTGCCCTAAGCCCGAAACTAAATATAATATTTGTAATTTGTGTGATCATTTAATACTGTTCATTGTAATATTTTGTAATGTATGTAATTATTCAATCAATACGTAATATTTTGTACTGGTTATTATACTATCCTCAATTCACAACTGGCCACCGCGCACTCCCTTACGACTCTCTTCCCTTGCAACCCACTCCCTTTACTACCCCGATGTGAAAATCCCATGACACGCATGACCCTAATTGAGACTGGCAACTTGTGGGTGTCTTCAAACAACTCTAAGTGATGGAATCAGTTCATTGGTGACGGCTAATTAAAGGCATCACCCCACGAATCTGAGGTGGTGCAGATTTCAGGTGGAGTATTCGTATACAGGATGGGAGACTACGGAGAGGGGGGTGATTCCGTTCATTTCTTCCTAATTGCCGTAAAAAACGGCCCGGAAGATACGGCTTCATTCGTTTTGGCGCAAAATTTGTACAAGAGGTTCGATTGGAGCGCGCCAGTCTTGCGCGGCGCCGCATCTTCCGGGCCGTTTTTTACGGCAATTAGCAGGAAATGGACGGAATCCCCTTCCTCTCCGTAGTCTCCCATTCCGTATACGAATACTCCACCTAAAATCTGCACCGCCTCAGATTCGTGAGGTGATGCCTTTAATTTCGAATATCGGAGGGAGTGAGTCTAGAATTACCACGACTCATTCGAAGAATATTTCTATCGGTAACTTGTGTAGTCATTCGGCTTTGTTCCGAATTTGGTGCTGCTCTAATTAGTCCATACGCTAATTCTTTTTTTCTCAGAAAGGTGGAGACAGCAGCTCTTGAGACATTGAACTGTTTTCCTAATTTGACTTGTCTAATTCCTTGATCGATTCCTCGCAGAATGGATTTTCGAGTTGTTTTTTTTTCTGGCGTGCTTCCGGTCATAATATAAATACAATAAAAACAGTAAAATAAAACAAATCTCGGAAAAAACACAAAAAGTGCACGAAATAAAGCAAAAACTAAAAATGTGAAAAAATGAACATTTTCCGTTCTTGGAAATAATACTAATTCTAAAAATGCTGAGTAAACCTACTTTTTAGAATAAGTTTTCTAATTCCAAATGACAGATCTGATGCAAGTTTGGGAATGATTCAGTGATTTTCAGAAGAGAAAACCTCAAAAAACCGTTTGTCAACTGATTTTTGACCGTTACTGTATGTATATGTTCATCGCCGAAGTAAAAGAAATTGTACAGATAATTTTTGGGCACAGTCGGTAGTGCTCAACTTTTCGATAAAGGATGCAGCTTGAAACTGCGATAACGCAGTTATAACGTATTTGTACCAGAAGATTAAGAACTAGTCGACAACAATCAGTTCTGCGTGCTTCGCAGGAGGCGTACAGACCATCTACATAAACCCGGGTGTCTGATGGAACACCTTCTATACGCCCATATCAAATGGCAGCTGGATCTTGTGATAGCTCATCTATTTTGTAATGTGCTCAAAGATCCAAAAACATCGAGCAGCAACACAAAATATCTCAACCTTTTTCGACATAATTATAAGATTTCATCATCTACTAATGGCGTCTAGATCTTGCACGAATCATCTACTAATGCACGTCTGGATCTTGAACATTAGCACGGAGGGCACTGTATTTTGCTAAGGACAACACACGCAGAAGCGCGCTTCTTGTGGCTTCTGATTGGTGGAGATGATCTTAGTATAAACACCAGCCACAGATTCCTTATAGTACTAATATACTAACTATTAGAGTGAAATGTAATGCCTCAATTTTGAGTCGCATATGCAGGACGGGCAGCTTTGAAATCGTTTCCTACGAGGAATTTTGTCTTTGAAAACTCAACAAGATGGATGCAGTTCATCATACGAGTTTTTTAAAATGTTTAAAAAAATAAGACTTCACTTACTTTTGCTTCTTTGAGAATTCTTGTTTATTGACGTCAATAAAAAACTAGGTTAAAATGCAAACAAGCGTTAACTCACAAATGAGTGAGCTCATTAATTGTATTAGCTGTTCTAAACACCTCACTTCCATCAGCAAACAAAAATCTGTCACTTTGAGACTCATAGAAGGTAATGACCTTTTATTTTGTAATAGTGTGGCTGTAAGGTTTTTTTTTTTTGGATGGGGCTCATTATTTGACTAACGTTTCGGCTTTTTCGCTGCCTTCACAGGCCTAAACGGGGAATGATTGGAGCAATACAATGCAATGCAGCAAGCATTCATGCTTATTATTCATTGGAGGGTTTCTTTTAAGGATCCAAAACGCCTCCAACGTCTTCCTTGCCGATATTTCTGTTTCGTGAGCCAGTATAACGCATTTCACATCATAATCGCTTCCTTTAGGCCTCAAATCAACGCCTTCCTAGTGGTGTTATCAAGCTTTTTCGTCGTTTTCCTGCCGTATGTTCATTAATCCTCACTCCAACATTCCTACTGGTTTCCCCAACGCAAGTTGCATTGCATATCAAGCACTCAATCTTATATATTACCACCATTATACGCAGTCGCCTGTTTTTCCGTAATGACAACACATTTTTCACAAATGCAGTATCTATCGTATAATCTGTTTCTAACAAGTTGGCTTTTGATGTTTCCATTTGGAATATTTACCAAGATCACGCCACCTTGTAATTGCACTTGAACAATGCTGCGTCGAACAGCAGCACTGACACTCTTCTTCTTCTTCTTCCTAGCGTTTGTCCCGCGTTGTTGCAGGGTCCGCTTTTCTGCTTCTTGTCTTCCATTTGGTTCTATCCATTGCATCAGCCGTACACAAACGTGCATCTATCATATCCAGCTTCACACGGTCTAACCAGCGAATCTTTGGCCTCCCGCGCGGCCTCACTCCTGAAACGTCGAGCTTCAGAGCGGTTTTGGCAACAGAATCTTCCTCCCGCCGCAATACGTGTCCAAACCATCTCAGTCGCGCCTCCTTCATCTTCTCAGTTATCGGGACGACACCGAAGATGGAGCGCACAGTGTCGTTGGATACTTTCTCTTTTAGCGTCACACCTATCGTCCACCTCAACATCCGCATCTCCATAGCGTGCAGCACTCTTTCCAAGGCTTTCGTTGTCGGCCAGCACTCGCATCCGTAAAGGGCAACAGGACGCACAACCGTCCTGTAGATCTTCGACTTCAGTCGAACAGGGACTTTCTTGTCGCACAGTACCCCTGTTGCCATTTTCCATTTCATCCATGCAGCATTAACACGTGTTCGACCTTCTTGATCAATGTCGCCTGTGGAAGTCACTTTGGATCCAAGGTACTTGAAGCAGTTCACCTTGTTTAATTCGGTGCCATCAACACGAATTGAACCATCCTCTATCCTTGGTCCGCACTCCATGTACTCAGTTTTTGATGTGTTGAGGCGCAATCCATATTGCTGCAGCTGATCCTTCCAAGACTGCACTTGTTTCTGAAGATCATCTCGAGACTTCGACGCGAGCATGACATCGTCGGCAAAGAGTAGAGTCCACGGATGCTGCTTCTGGATTTCCTTCGTTATCGTGTCCATGCACAGTATGAACAGCAAAGGTGAGAGGGATGAACCCTGATGAACCCCTACTCGTACAGGGAATGGCCTGCTTGTTCCAACAGCACATCGTACAACGCTGGTAGGCTTCGCATAAAACAGCTTCGTCCACCTCACATATTCTTCTGGTACTCTATGAGACCTCATGGACATCCATAACAGCTCATGTGGGACACGGTCGAAAGCTTTCTCGAGATCGAGAAAAGCAAGATGCACACTGCGGTTCTTCTCTCGATGTTTCTCCAGGAGGATTCGAACAGCATGGATAGCATCTATAGTGCTGCAGTCCTTCACAAAACCGCACTGGTTGAGTGAAACGCTAACAATTTTCCTCAGACGAGCTTCCAGGACACGCTCAAAAATCTTCATCGTATGGCAGAGCAGTCGTATAGGCCTGTACGAGGTGCAGTCAGCAATGTCTCCTTTCCCTTTCCAGACAGGCACGGTCACGGAAGTTTGCCAAACGTCTGGAGTCCGTCCTTCTGCAACGATCTTGTTAAATAGAGTTGCGAGCCACATGGACCCTCGATCTCCTAGCAGCTTCCAGATATCAACAGGTATGTCATCAGGACCGGTTGCCTTGTTCGACTTCATTTTTGCGAGGGCAGCACTGACTTCGACGGCAGTAATTGGTAGAACAGGACCCTCGACGCTGGGAACGGTTGGGATGGGAGGATGACAGAACTCTTCGTTACACAAGTGATTGTAGTACTCTCGCCACCTCTCCAGGATCTGACCAGAGCGGCTCCATCAGCTCCCTTAACGATCTTGGTGTGCTCCATATCCAACGTTGAGCGATGACGTGCTCTGACTAAACGATACACTGCCCGCTCGCCTTCTCTGGTATCAAGCATGTCGTACACAGCCTTGTAGCGGTCCGATTTCGCCTTGGAAACTGCCTTCTTAGCCTCCCTTTTCGCCGCTAGGTAAGCACCCCGATCTTCAGGCTGACGTGTCCTGCACCAGAGCTTATACTTAGACTTCTTCTCACGAATTGCCGCCTGAACTTCCTCGTTCCAAAACCACGTAGCCTTTCGTACCTTTGGCTTACCTAGAGTAGTTTTTCCCAGAGTGTTTTCCGCGGTCAAGCGTATAACGCTGGAAGTAGACAACCACATTTCCTCCACACTACGAGTAGGGTGGGGAAGTGTAGATGGAGCCACGGACGCGAAAAATACCTCCTTTCGATCCTTCAGATTCCACCATTTGATGCGCTGTGTTTCGGTTCTTGGATGTCTCTTCCTTGGACGGGAGATTTTTAAGTCCATAACGAGCAGATGGTGTTGGGCAGCGACATGATCTGTAGGGATGACTTTTGAATCCTGCAGAAGTCGGCAATCTCGTCGGCGTAACATCCAAAAATCTATTTGTGTTTCACGACCGCCGCTGGTGTACGTGATCAAATGCGATTTTCTTTTCCGATACTGCGTGTTAGCAATGATCAAGTCACTTGCAACAGCATACTCCAGGATTCGCAACCCGTCGTCGTTACGAGCTCCATAGCCGTATCCACCATGACAACTCTCGAATCCGTCTTTCCGGGAACCGACATGTCCGTTGAAGTCTCCTCCGATTAAAAGTACTTCTTCGCTTTCCAGGGATCGGACGTACTGCTCCAGATCTTCCCAAAAGCACGCCTTCTCTTCTTCACTACAGCCCATCTGTGGCGCATAAGCAGAGACGACTCGCAATTCCACTTCTCCTGTATCTACTTTTACAGCCATCAAGCGATCCGATAGTCGATCCACCGCTGTGACGCTATTTCTAAACGACTCGTTCAATATGATACCAACGCCGTTGCGATTTGATGTGCCGTGGTAGATCAGCTTGTAGCCATCGCCTAATTCCCTTGCCTTGGAGCCTTTCCAGCGAGTCTCCTGTACACAACATATGTCAACACGGCGTTTTCTGAGACTGTCTGCCAGTTCACGACTTCTTCCAGTAAGCGTCCCAACGTTAAGTGTTGCCAAACGCACTGGATGTTGCTGGCGATGGCGGACTAACTTCTTTGGCCGGCTTCGTGCTCTAGCCGCCCTCGCATATTTGCCACATTGCCCGGGCGAGGACAATGCGCGTCGCTTCTGGGGTACGCCCTAGCTTCTGAAGAACACATAGTAGACATTAGCAGTATGACGCGACGGGGGTGTTGTCCTCGGTCGGCTTGTCGCACTAGCAAGCTAGCAGCCTGGCACCGGAATCGTCGTACTACCTCCTCACTTAGCTAGCCTGTAGCCTTGGCCCAAGGACCGGGCTACTAGCCGGACACCTTTGTGGCATGGTTGAACCTGCCGAGACGAAGTCTCGCCACCATAGCTGCCCGACGGCCAGGGCCACCGCTGCGCCGCTTTGAGGCGTGAGGTGGGATTTGCAGCAGAACAGCAGCACTGACACTGTCAGAGATAAAAAGAAGATTGAAACCTGAATTGTAATATCCTCACATGGTCAGGAAGTTATTTCGCACAACTGAGAGGGCTAGCAATGGTCAACGATTAGCACCAGTACTGGCGATCTGCTTCATCTGACGTCGTCAGTGCCGCTTTTCGACGCAGCATTGTTCAAGCGCAATTACATGATGACGTGATCTTGGTAAATATCCCAAAAGGAAACATCAAAAGCCAACTTGTTAGAAACAGATTATACGATAGGTACTGCATATGTGAAAAATGTGTTGTCATTACGGAAAAACAGGCGACTGCGTATAATGGTGGTAATATATAAGATTGAGTGCTTGATATGCAATGCAACTTGCATTGCATATCAACTTGGGGAGACCGGTAGGAATGTTGGAGTGACGATTAATGAACACATGGCAGGAAAATGACGAAAAAGTTTGATAACATCACTAGGAAGGCACAGACATGAGGCCCACAACGGAAAGGATTACGATGTGAAATGCGTTATACTGGCTCACAAAACGGAAATATCGGCAAGGAAGACGTTGGAGGCGTTTTGGATTCTTAGAAGAAACTCTTCAATGAATAATAGGAATGAATGCTTGTCGATAACGGATGAGTTCTTGTCACTTGTACCGCTCTGTAACCTATGACTGCTGATATTCTGTGTGTAGATCAAATCATCTATATCGTCGCTGGTGGTCTACACGCAGCAATACTCATCCGCTGGCACACTGAGTGACAAGTGCGTGCTAACAACCGCACCACATCCGGTGGAACAACGCGTAAGACCATTTTTAATGCAAATAGTGTGGCACCTGACGGGATAAACACAACATTGCTCCTATCATCCCCTATTTAGGCGTCTAAAAACGGCGAAGAAGCCAAAACGCTAGGCAAATAAGTAGTTCCATCTAAAAAACCTCGCGGCCACACTATTAAAAAATCAGCTTGATCACCATGACTTCCGTTGATCTTCGAACTGGTCGAGCGGGCGCCAGTAATTCTTCCATTTGACCCGATCGCGTGCCAGAGTACCCCAGTGGTTCCTCCTTTCGCGTGGGACACGAAGAGCATCATATTTTTCTTTGAAGGACTTCGTGAAGAAATCTGACCATCGGGTCGGCGGTCTTCCTGTAGTAATATCATGTAATATGTAATATCGCGGGGAACCCAATCGCTCACGGCTCTGGTCCAACGGTTGTCATTAAAGCGCATCACGTGTCCGGCCCACCTTATTTTATTTTCCTTGGCAAACGCGGCGGCGTCTCTAATCTTCGATCGCTGACGTAGGAGAGAACTTCGAATCCCGTCCCTCACTTGCACGAAACGGGATACTCCTAGCATCACTCTCTCAATTGCGCGTTCAATGACGCTCACCGCGTTTTCTTCCTGCTTGCGAAACGCCCAGGTTTCCGAAGCATAAGTCAAAGCAGGAAGCACGGTGGTGTTGAAGAGGTGAGCACCGAGCCGGGTGTTCCTGGTCTTCTTCACTACATCCTCGATGCTCTTGTACGCTCCCCAAGCCACTCGTCTCCTTCTGCCCAGCTCGGGGGTCAGGTCGTTCATCATGTTCAATTCCCGACCCAGATAAACATAGCTGGTGCATTCGGATATGTTCGTTCCGTTGAGCGTGAATGGGGTATCCGAGATCCATCCGTTCCGCATGAACATCGTCTTTTGCAGATTCCGCTGAAGACCGATGCATCCACATGTTTCGTCGAATTCGATCAGCATTCGTTCCGCTTGGCTGATGCTAGGTGTTATCAGTACGATAACAGATTCCGCTGAAGACCGATCAGCAAAGCGCAAATGGTGTAGCTGCCCACCATCAACCTTCACTCCCATGTCGTCCCATTCCAACTTTCGCATTGCGTTCTGTGAATATTTTGGATGAAATTGTATCACGCTGTCGGACCCCCTCTTCACGTCAATGATGATCTTGTAGAATGGCAAAATTCCGGTCGTGAAGTTACTGTACAACTCTCGAAGTACCTTTATGTACTGAGTAGGGACGCCTTGGTTGTCCAAGGCTTCTACGACCGCTTCCATCTCAACTGGATCAAAGGCCTTCTTCAAGTCGATGAAGATGAGACAAAGCATCATCTTGTACTCTCTTGATCTCGATGAGTTTCGACACAGTGTGAATGTGGTCAATCGTGCTGAATCCTTTTCGAAACCCTGCTTGCTCGCATGGCTGTCCTTCATCCAAGACTTTTTCAATCCTATTAAGGACCACTCTTGTAAAGAGCTCGCAGATGACGGACATTCAGCAGGCTTCAGACAGTAAGCAGATTGAACGATAATTGCCGATGTCATGTGGATCTCCCTTTTTATACAACAACACGGTCTTGCTGGTCTTCCACTGTTTAGGAACCTTGCATTCCGACAGATAACGTGTAAAGAGCCTCGCCAGGGTGTTGGTGAGTACTGGCGGAAGACTCTTCAGGTGTTCTGGTCTTATTCTGTCGGGACCGGATGCCGTACGACTTCTTACCGACATGACAGCATGTCGTATTTCGGACGGGAGAACCTCTGGAATGACTTGTCCGTCTTCCCTCAGATGGTGAGGAGGTAAGTGGAGGACATGGCTGTCGAAGAGATCAGAGTAGAAGTCGTAGATGATTTTCTCCATCCCCCTTCTCGATGCAATGGCTGTTTTCCCTGGGTTCCGGAGAGCAGTCATCCTCGTCTTGCGACTGGCGAAGTCTCGACGGGCATAGCGGATGTTTTTCCACACCTCTGCAGTTTCAGCCAGCACTTTTGCTCTTCTCTCTTTAAGGTCTTCCTTTATCGCCTTTCTGCAAAGCCTTGCGAAGTCGGACGTGAGTTCTTGGTTCCCTGCGGCTCGTGCTGCTCCACGCTGGCGTATCAGCTCAAGAGTTTCAAGAGACAGACGTCTCTTGGTGGTTTTAAAACTCTCAGTCTTCTTCGCGCAGTCGTGAAAGTGTTCAACGAGCCGGTCATATTCCTCGTCGATGTTGCCCATTGCGGAATCTTCCCAAAAGCCGGTTAGCGTAGCGAAGAGATCCCAGTTGATGATTGTCCTGGGATTTCTCTCTCTGAACTTGGCAGCTTTCTCTGCTCTCCTTGTGAAGGAAAATCTTCCTCGGAGGAGGCGATGGTCCGATCCCGTATAGAACTTTGGTACAACAGCGACGTGGGTGGGGCAGAACCTTTTATTGACGATGATGTGGTCTATTTCATTACGGTACCTTCCACCGGGTGACTTCCACATCCAGCGTAGAGAGGAGGGCTTCTGGAATTGCGAGTTCCCATGGATGGTCTCGGTCGTCATGATGAACTCGGAGAGCCTCTCCCCCTGGTCGTTCCATTGTAGGCCGTGGGTTCCGATGTGAAGTTCTTCAGGCGTTCTTCTTGGGCCAACTTTGGCGTTGAAATCGCCAATTATGACCTTATAGAAGGCATGATCTTCTCGGTAGAACTTCTCCAAGTCCATATAGAAAGCTTCGACTTCTTCTTCTTCGTAGTAAGTTGCTCGAAAGAGTCGATGTTCTTTGCCATACTCGTGTTGACGAGGACGCCAACTCCTCCAACACCTCTACTGTCGCATGTTCCTAATAACAGTTCTTCTCCAGTTTCATATACGGCGTTGAGAGGGTGACGTCGTCTCGTCTCGGTCAGCCCGATGACGTCGTACTTGATCTTCTTGGCTTGCATCATCAGATCTTCGATGGCCGCTTCCGATGCAAACGTACGTGCGTGATAAGTACAGATCGTCATCCTAGTCCTTTTCCGTTTCGGTAGCCTATGTGACTCCTGCAACCCCGTCCTACCTCGCGCTACCGTACCAGGCTTTCCTCCAGAATCAGGAGACTCTTTTCTATTACTGTGTTTTGCATAAAATTTAAAACCCATGGGCAGATTGCAAGCATCTAGTCCCATGTGGTTTTGGAGAACTTCCGTTTTCCCGGAGTGGACATGTGGAGGTTATTTGTTGGATGCGACTCCAAACCGCCTCCCTTGCACCTCCCAGTCACTTCATTGCAGGCTTTTGGCCGGACCGACGTGCGGGGCATAAGGATGTCATGAGTTGGTCCTGGTTCAGCAGAAACAGGGAGCCCATCCCCTGAATCCACCTGCGTCTTTGGGCAAGCATAAGTTCGCTTTTGGTCCGCGATTAGCCCCTTATCCGCCACCCAGGGACGCGCCACGTAGCGTCGCGACTTACCGGCTGTGATCCCTCTAGTGGGAGATTCCTGGTATTAAATTCTGTCATTCTCTTGTCTTGAAAGCTCTGCGTATTCTGTCTATATTAAAAAAATATAGACAGAATATGCCGAGCTTTCAAGACAAGAGAACGTTCGAATTAGCAATGACCTTCCATTTATCAAAATTCAACAGCTTTACTCTAGTCGAAACCTACTCTCTCAAACATAAAACAAAGCAAAATATATTTAGTGAATCTGAAGATTCGGTGTAACATTCTCCTCGTAAGCTTTCGTAGATTTGTCGTGTGAATAATGATGCCCATTGTTGGCGTCCATATGAAGTTTTTGCATTCGGCCATTTCAAATATTCTGGCTGTCTCTCCAAGAAGGTGCGGCAGTCACCGGTAGACTGGACCCGAGGCCGAGTGCCCAGATCCGAAGGGGCTCGCGCTGGGCTAGCCACCACATTACCACCACCACCACCATGAGGGCCTCGGAATTGCCTCCTTGATCACCTGCCCCTACCCTTGTGGTATCCAGATTAAGTATTATAAAGTAGAACATGCGGATTACAAGTGGGGTTCATCATTATGACATCAATACACGGCAACAACAGTATACTCGACATAACAGATAGATCGATCAGGGCCTGTCAGATGGTCACGTGATAGTGATTACCTACTTTAAGATGGATTTGGTGTACAGTTTGGCAGTCAGCCGTTGTATCATAGTTATAAATGGTTGCAGCTGGTTATGATGGCGAATGGCTAGTAATTGAATACGACTAAATATAAGAACGCGCACCAGAAAAGGGAAGAAAAGGAAATTGGATCCCGAGTGCTCGGGCCAGCCCTTTAATATGGCGACTGGCGCGGGAAAATTACCGTAATATTTTGCCATTGGCAATCGGCAAGGTTTCTCGCGCGTCGCATGAGAAAGTAGTGCCGGCTGCCTGAGAAACACGGACATGACACTTGGTAACTGCATTCACTTCACCATACTAACTGCCGTTAGTTTTTTTTTCTGTATTCCCATATATTCCCACCCGTAAATAATACAACTATTGATAGTTCGTAACTTCCTGTTTCAGCTTTTCTTTTTGTTTCTCGTAATCTCAGGGGAAGGGTTGTGAGAGTGAAAAGTGCTGATTGCATAAGAAGGCATTTCTAGAAGGGAGAACAGTCAAGAGTTTACCCGCATAATGTGCCGTCGTGTACCTAGGAGGCTAATAAGTGTCGATAATTGCCTCTGACAACATGAAAATCACCGCAGCAGTCTCTTCGTTGCTCTTGCAGTACGTCTTGCTGACGCTCCGCCCATACTACCCTCCACGCCCACTTTACCGGGTCTGCGGCTCTTACGATGTACAGTTTGAATCGAACACAAAACAAAGGTGCATGGTGACAGAGGTTAATCGAAACTTTGTAAAAGACAAAGTTGTTTAAGAACTATGGATAAGTTAAAGTTCGTTTAGAAATGTGAATGAAAGTGTTATTTCCCTGTTCTTTCTCAATTGTGAAATTAAAAACCACAAATTTATCTGTAAGATTACGGGAGATAGTTTCAAAAACTTCCGTTGATCGGTGCTGCACTACATTTCTTTACTTCTTCCGCTTTCTTAGCATTTCTTTGTGCACGACTAACTTAGAAAGGCTGCCATCCAAAACCTCACGCAGTGCGAAGAATGCTTCGCATGCACGCATTGTACCCAAGGGCGTATCTCGAAGACACAGAAGGATGTCTTCGCCACTCATACAGGTAACTGGTCACACTCACTTTATGTATAGATAGAAATAGAAATGAAACGATGAAATGTTGTAGAAAGTAGGAAGGAGCTTATAGACTTACATGAAGTTTTATTCAATAAAACGGTGCGCACAAACAACCATTATAACCTTTAACATTCGCTCTGTGTAAACATATCTATATAAAAATTTGAGAAAACACTTATCTCAGTAGTTTTTCAGTTACGTAACTAGACATGCGTCGACAAAATTCACTTATCATTAGCGCAATTTTACAGCTATTTGAAATCCATTTTATTCTTAAATTTCAAAACATAGTGATAGGTGCGGATTTTCTCGAATGAAGTCAACTCATGTCATAATAACAGCATATCACATATCATTTGATATTCCTATGACGATATATCCTTGAGTCAAACAGGATCTGTTATTTCGTTGCTCCCACTGCTTAGTCACGACGCAAACGTGGCACGCGGCGTCTGGTCGAGGACAAAGGGGTGGGGTCTATGTGGCCTCAGGGGGTTGTGGAGGCTCCTTAAAGGTGTCACTCCACGAATCTGAGGTGGTGCGGGTTTCAGGTGGGTTATGCCTACACGGGGTCGTAGATTATGGGGAGGAAGGTGATTCCGTCCATTTCTTCGTAATTGCCGCAAAAAACGGCCCAGAAGATGCGGCGCGTACACAAGGCTGGCGCGCTCCAATCCAATTCGTTGTAGAAAATAGCTCCATGGAACGCTCGAAGCCGCAACAATCCGGCCCGTTTGTTACGGCAATTAGGAAGAAATGGACGGAATCCCTTTCCTTCCAATACTCTACGACCCCGTATAGGCATAACTCACCTGAAACCCGCACCACCCCAGATTCGTGGGGTGATGCATTTAACTGGTGGCAAAAGTAATACGCGAAGTTGCGCAGCGGTCGGCCGGTTTTCATGTGTACGTCTTGTCCTGCACCCAATTAGGAGAGGCCCAATAGCGGTCGTTCAGCTCTGTCAGGGAGTTATTTATAGTTGTGACTACGAGAAAGAACGACTCTGCTCCACACACATCTAACTCAATGATTTCGTTCATTGAAATACCTTCCCAAAACTGAGTGCAGTTTGGAAAAAAATGCAGCAAAGATACAGAAGCGACACGAAATCCCAAACAAAGATGACCCTCAAAGGTAGTGCCCATGTTTTACCTCCTATAGTAGTGTGTAGGGCTCCAGATGTAGTTTGTAAGTATCAGCGAGAATGCAAAGCACCTACAAATCCAGGAAGTAGACGGATGAGGAGCATCAGGCTGATCAGCTTCTTGAAAAGTAACTCTTCACACCTTCACAAATATCTGAAGCGTATAAAGTGGTTGGCAAAGCGTCTTGATGAAACAATCCTTTACACCTGTACCAACAATGAATTTCATTTTACATGCTTTCATTTTACCTACCTTTTTTTATTCGTTAAGGAGACAAACTTTGTTGGCAAACTGACCAGCCTGAGAGTTCTCCATAACAGCTTCTGGTTTATGAAAAGTGTGCTCCAACTAGTTTTTGAATTTGTGAGAGGTTGCTAATGCAGAAAAGAGCCCATCATGGAAGCTTCTCCCAAATAGATCTTGAAGTTCTACATAATTACAAGCTCCTGATCTTTCGTAAGAATGAAAATACAGATAATAACTCCTTTTAAAAAAAATTGGCCTCCTTGGGAGTCATTGCAAAAGACTTTCGTGTCAATGTTATGTCAATGAAAGCACATCTCTAAAAAAAACCTGTGTCGTATTAAACTGCAACATTCACAGTTCGATTTCATAGTATTTTGATACACTTCAATGTAGAGAATAGACTTGTATCTAGGCATAAGGAGCCCAGCGTAGTTCAAAATTCATGATCATTCAGCGCACGAATGTGCAGGAAGTTCACAACTAGTCTTCACAAATCGTTCGATGAGCATTTACAAAATACCTAATTATGAAACAGAAAACAAGGCCATAATACGTTATCACAAGCTTTTGACATGAAATCAGAACTTCACACTTATATAATGGTGATGGACACAAACCCATATAAAACAACATTGATAAATCATCCGCAGTTGAAAACTACACTCCATGTTAGAATGTTAAGGCACATCAGTTCTTGTCTTGTGCTTCGTAAACAAAAATTGTGAAGGGTCTGCTCAAGGACTTTCCGTACACATAATAAAATTGTTAAAAATGCAAAGCAAATAGGGAACAACGTCAAAAACAAAAACTGCTGTACAGGAGATTAAAGAGTGTAGGAACCGTGGATTAAACGGATGCACTGAAAGATGAACAAATTGACGAACAAATCAAATAAAAATCACAGATGGTGTTTAGCATCTGAGAATTTGCGATCAAGAGTCATCACAATCTGCATCGTCACATTTCTTCTGAAATTATTCTTTATTTCAACTCATCAAGATTCGTTGAAGAGCAGTTATTGCAAACAAATAGCGTGGCTACTTTTGGACGACGGTCTTCGGTTTCCGTGTTGGATTCCTCTTCCAAAAGCTCATCCAATACAGGAACTTTGACGGTCATATCAGCAATAAAGGCATTCATATCCTCAGAACCCAACGAAAACACATCGCCATTAGATCCGATGGACAAATGGGAGGTCTAGATACGTAATCATAAGTAATCAGAGGAAGACACACAACACCGCCACTAACTTCTGTCCCACAGTCCGCGGAAAACCGTCGGAATTCTTGGGAGTGGGCAAAATTTTATTTGAAAATACCGTTCGAAAACAAATGAGCTGCAGATATCAAGTATACTTTAAGAATTTACTTTTGACAAATGTGTAGCCTAAAAACAAACAAAGTTTCTCCAATCTTCGTTAATGACTTTCACACCACCACAATCCTGCCATTAGTATATCCGTCCGTATCTGTGTAGATATGAAATGTGTAGGATTTTCGCCCTCGTTCATTTATATTCAAGTATAATAACAATAATAGTAATATTAATATATTCAAATTCAAACAATGGTGTCTTTGTTATGCGGAATCGCCAGAGGAGTCGCCCTACAGAGGTGTGAACTATCTAGCTGAGCATACCTGAGCCCCGATAACCATTCCAGCTATATAGTATTGGCTGCTATATAAGTGGGCGGAGTCAGTGTTGAAATTTTGAAGTTTTTACATCGAACTGAATTTGCTATCATTCGAAAGACCTTCTCTTTGCGAGAAGAACCGGTTACTTCCAATACGAAGAAAAAACTCATAGAAGCTGCAAAAATCTCGTTTTTGTGAAAAGAGTCGAAATTTTCTCCGACTTGGTCACTCGAAAAGCATGATCAACTGTCATCCACTGTAAGCTCCTAAACCACGTCTCGTAAAGGAAGGAAGATTCGTTCCTAGGCAAGTACCGAATCGCGGAACTTTAGCGTTCGTTCTAAGCCGTTGACAGCGGTTCAAATAACGAATAACGAAATATAGCAAAGTTGTAAGGTTGACATTAAAAAAAAAACTAGACACTTTCAGTGCTGGATACTTATATTTTGAATTATTGTCAAAGACAGTTTGTTTGCTTAGGAAATTCCCGAGCAGGTTTTCCACAGCTAACAATGTATGCTTTTTTATTAACCTTCAATTCAGCACTTCCGTCAATTTCCAAAGAAAATTGAACTTTTGAATCCACATATGATGTCTGGTACCAAAATATTCCAAATAATCTCCTGATTACAAATATAATAGACATTTTGTCCAATTTTGAGAAATTAGCACAAATTTTATGAACACCCCTTCCTTCCACGGAAGTATATTAGCGGGATAGGCCAATGACAGGATTGTGGAGGTGTGAAAGTGATTAACGAAGGTTGGAGAAAATTTGCTTGTTTTCAGGCCACACACTTGTCAAAACAAAATTCTTAAAGAATACTCAAAATCAGCAGCTCATTTACTTTCGAATGGTATTTTCAAAATTTAAAGGCATCACCCCACAAATCTGATGGTATGGAATTCCGATGGGCAAACTATACGGGGTCGTAGACTGCGTGATCAGGGGTGCTTCCGCTCATCTCTACCTAATACTAGTAAAAAAAAACGTAGGCGTAGAATACTCCGAAAGACAAAAACCCAGGTCAGTTGTTGAATACATACTGCTTTGCACTTGAACATACAGTATGGTCATAACGACATGAACCACGGTTCAGTTGCGTAAGCGGTTGCGCTCGAAGCGGCGCAATGGAGCGTAGTGGTTAGAATTTAGTGGGGACCCTTACTAGCACCGTCAATCTCTGCACTTGCAGATGGTCCCACGTCGACTTCGCCCTCCATTTCCACAGCGCCCCCTAGAGCGCAGCCGCTTACGCAATTGCACTGTGTTTCATGCCGTTTTGACCCGACTATAAATGGATTAAATTGATAGTCGTAGAGAGAAAACATAAAAACTTTTTTTTTCTTCTTGCAAAAATAACCACAATTAAACTGTGGAATTCAAGGCAACAGCGATCAACGTTGTTGTTTTTTTTACTCGCTTTCTGTGGAAGAATTGCCGTGGCTTCTGTAATGTACAAGAGGGTGTCCGCATCTTTGGAGTAAAGGTGATATAAATGAAAGAGAAGAGCACACAAGGTGTGGGAACGAAAAACAAATTTGTTTCGAAAGCGAGGGTTAATGTAGACAAAGATAACAAAAACAAGTAGATGAAAAAGGAGGGCAAAAGACAAAAAAAAGGACACATACACAGACTTTTACGTAGCTCAGAAAAGAAAATTCGAAGAATTTAACGAACTTAGACGCTATCGTCTCATCCTCCCCTTGCACGAAACGCTACTTCTATGTCGGAATTCTTGAGAAGCTCAGAAATAATAAAATATGAAGAAAGCTAATGACACTGATAAGAATGTCAAAAAACGAAGTGCTGGGAAAGCACGGCTCGCCCAATCTGACAAAATTTCGTGGCTACAACTAGATGCATAAAATAATTTTTGAGTAACATTTTACCACTACAATAATGCTAAAGTTCTGATTCATGTGAAAAAATGCTGCTGACAAGCTTTTACAAGTACCGTTTCTATCATTTTATGTCATCTTTTATCCATCATCCCCATTAGGTGCTCTTCGCAGACAGGGTCATGTCGACACCTCTTTCAGTATGGCAGTCACGATACTTGGCACGCTAACGAGTGGTGGTGGCCAGCCAAAAGTTCAGTCATGAATCGTAAAGAAGATCGCATTGCTGTGATCAATGAGCTGGCGCCGTACCTTAGCGGGTTCTGACCTACGGAGTCAGATACAATAGACATCGTCATTAGTTACTACTGGACGCAACTTTAACAACAAGTAATCCGCTAGCATCAAGACTTTACGGCTAACAAGGTGAGCGCTCTAACCTCTGCTTGTCTGACGTTGTTATTGAGCAATCTGTTATTTTCAAAGTCATATCTTGTGGGCAAAACGCTTGAAGGGAAAGATTATACGTATCTTTGATTTCTCAGGCTCTGAAGAAGGCGACGACTCCGCAACGTTTGCCAGAATAACGACCGATATTAATCTTGGTTCTGCTCGAAAAGTAATACACGATTCAACTCACAGAATCGTCGTCAACCTCGCAAACAGAGGTCCCTCTGAGTTGATTTTGAGTCCATCCTTCGGCTTTCTGTAAAAGAAGACCAACAAGTAAAGAAAGATCAGGAAAGAGTTCTAGCACAATGTACACCTCTGAAACGCAACACAGCATGTCTAATCAATCACTGCCAAAGGCATAGCTTGCAGTGAAAAAAAAGTACTTTGTCGAAAATGATAAACTCATCAGCAGATGGTTCTACTGAGATCAACTTATTTCACGTTATTGTTATAGCTGAACAAAATTATAGAATGTTAACAAACCTTAAGTTCCAGTTGGGTGATCGTTTGACGAAGCTCTTGTACAGATTGCATAGCCTCCGAATACTTAAGTCGCTCCATTATACACTGCTCATTCAGTTCGGACTCGCGCTGCGCACAACGTTGACGCTCCTGTCGTAGTGAAGCTTCTACCTCACGCCTCACCTATAAACGAAACAGTTTATACTGTTACTGTAAAATTATCCATCTTATTGGATCAGAATCAAATATTTGATCGGGTTTTATTTATTCGTGACTAAACAATTGCGCAGATCAGCGTATTTGTGAAAAAGTGACCTTCTGCACTGCCTCGATTTCCTCGCGAATACGTCTCATCTCTTCATCTTGTCTCTTAAGTTGGTTTGTGCATACATGGTTCTGTGTTTCTAGTTCCATAACCTGGACATAGCATTATAGAAAGTTTTGTCATTACAGAGTCTTTCGGGGAACGTTTACTGAAACTTATCCCAAAGAGAGCCGAAGAATTATTTACTCGCTGAGGAAAACAGTTACTAAATTCAAGTTTATTAGAAAAATGCTTAGATGTATTTACTACCTTCTGGCGCATCTCTTTCAATTCGGCTAGATTATCCACTTCCTTTATCCGGACGCCCATCAGTTGGTCCTCTAGTTCTCTGATAGTGACACACTCCTCTTCTCCTTCAGATGATGCACCGATGAATGATGCAGTAATTTTTGCAAGTCGAGCGCTGAGAGTGTGACAATAAAGGTATCTTTGGCAATCAACTTCGTATCCATTTAAATGGAAAAAAGAAACCTCAGCATTTAACGGAACTGCTGATTATAGTCAGAAATTTCCAACTATAGAAACATATCTGAATTCGAAAAGTTGGCATTTCGGCTAACTGCCAACTTTTCGAATTCAGATATGTTTCTATAGTTAGACATCGTACCAGACAATCCTCAGGGATGAAAACGAAAAATCGGTATGAGGAATAAGTAGCAACACCTTTTTAGATTCGGTAAAAATAAATACTGGCAGAAAGTCATATACCATTTGATAGAGAATGTCTGACCGTACAAGATTTTATACTGTTGTACTGAATTTTAAAATTCTGCTTATTCTTGTTTTCAGATCATGAAAATGTATGTCAAATGAGCAAAACGGAGCATTTTTGACACATGCTTTTTGGATATAACTGAAATGACATGGCGGATCATACACTAGTGGACCGATTTTTGTAGGTTGAGAGATAAAAAAAAACTCATTCTTCTCCATTCTTTTAAACAAAAAAGCCTCTGCAAATTAATCACGAGTGTACTCTTCGCTGTTTCTCCACTCCCAAACTACCATTCGACAGGTTTTTCGATGCCACATATTATTCCATCATTTCTTTTTTGGTTTTCGAAAATGTTTTCTGTCCTTTTTTCAAGCTCTCATGACTCATTCTTCATAGAAACGGCGAATCTTGTGAGCAGATTTGGTTAGATGCAAGAAAACAAGTGTTGAAAAATACTCCGTTTTTCCATTTGAAAGCCCCTTCTTAAAAACAATGAAAGAATGAAAAATCTGAAATCTTAATGAAAGAAAAAAACAAGTGAGATGTAAAATTCGAAAAGGTAAAATGTAAAGTCAGTACACCACCGCCTTGTAGAGCGAGAGATTCTCCATCAAATCGCATATAGTATTTTGCAAGTGTTTTTCATTTCCATATGCGGTTTTAAGCTGAAAAAAATGCAACGAATTGTGAGTCGACTTAATAAATAATTCCACAACACGAAACGTCCAACAACATAATGAAGACCACTTTTGGCAAAGTACTGCAATATACCTATGGACATAATCTTTTGAAGGAAAGAAACGTTGCAAAACAACTTACCGCGCCGAGTTAACATTAAGTGAAGTTGAATTACTGGAATCATTTGAGGCGATATCAGCTTCGGCAGATGCGACACAAGGCTCAAAGGTCCTCATGTGAACGTATTTCTGAAAGGTTCCTAATTATGAAACTGCCTTATTATGGCTTAAGGCCCAAAAGAACTGGATTGTGAACTATAGCATACAAGGACAAACATAACCAAAACCCCGACAACTTCCGAAATTCCTCTTCAAAACGTGTATTTAAGGAATTTTCAATGTCGAGTACTCCCCAGTAATAAGCAAAGTTCAGGATGTGCATTGTCAGGAACACAGCGAAGAACAAAAAAAAAAATTCGGAATCAAGAATTGATCTCAGGGGCATCAGTAACATCAATGTAGCAACACCTCATGAAAGTGGATTCTTCAAATGAAAGAGCCCCAATGTGGTGCTAAATATTGGGTTGTTCGGGAAGTAATTGAGATTTTCAAGCATTTCAAAGAAAATTAATTTTCTCATAATGGAAAAACATTTATCAGTGAGATATTTTCCATTTTGTTCAAGTCTCTTTTGCCATCTTTCTGGTAATTTCATAATTCCTCTTTCATAGAACTTCTGGTCTTTTTCGGCAAAAAAACTGTGCTACATAAGATTTGATATCTTCATCTCCAGTAAAGGTTCTCCCATCCAAAGAGATCTGCAAAGATCGAAGTAAGTGGTTGTCGGATAGCGCAAGATCAGGGCTATATGGTGGATGCAACATTAATTCCCAACCAAGCTCCAGTAATTTTTGCCGAGCCACCAAATATGTTTGCGGTGTAGCATTACCTTGGTGGAACACCACTCCTCTGCGACTCGCTAATTCTGGCCTTTTTGTCTGTGTTTTGTTATAGTGTGCCTGCGAGGTTTTTAGACGGGACCTTTATTTGCCTGACGTTTCGGATTTTTCGCCGTCTTCAGAGGCCTAAATAGAAGATGATTGGAGCAATGCTACGTTTATCCCGTCAAGCGCCACACTACCCTCGGTCAGTGTTTCGATAGTCGTTCAGGGTAGTGAAAACAGAAACCCATCTGCATTGAAAATGGTCTTACGTGTTGCTCCACCGGATGTGGCGCGGCGGGTTGCACGCACTTGTCGCTCAGTGTACCAGTGAATGAGTATTACTGCGTGTAGATCACCAGCGACGATATAGATGATTTGATCTACACACAGAATATCAGGCGGTTATAGGTCACAGAGCGGTACAAGTGACAAGAACTTATCCGTTATCGACAAGCATTCATTCCTATTATTCATTGAAGAGTTTCTTTTAAGAATCCAAAACGCCTCCAACGTCTTCCTTGCCGATATTTCCGTTTCGTGAGCCAGTATAACGCATTTCACATCGTAATCCTTTCCGTTGTGGGCCTCATGCCTGTGCCTTCCTAGTGGTGTTATCAAACTTTTTCGTCATTTTCCTGCCATGTGTTCATTAATCGTCACTCCAACATTCCTACCGGTCTCCCCAACGCAAGTTGCATTACATATCAAGCACTCAATCTTATATATTACCACCATTATACGCAGTCGCCTGTTTTTCCGTAATGACAACACATTTTTCACAAATGCAGTATCTATCATATAATCTGTTTCTAACAAGCTGGCTTTTGATGTTTGCATTTGGGATATTTACCAAGATCACGTCATCTTGTCATCAAAAGCCAACTTAGAAAATCGCAAATCAAATCGCAAATCAATCGCAAATTTTCACAAATGCAGTATCTATCGTATAATCTGTTAGAAACAGATTATACGATAGATACTGCATTTGTGAAAAATGTGTTGTCATTACGGAAAAACAGGCGACTGCGTATAATGGTGGTAATATATAAGATTGAGTGCTTGATATGTAATGCAACTTGCGTTGGGGAGACCGGTAGGAATGTTGGAGTGACGATTAATGAACACATGGCAGGAAAATGACGAAAAAGTTTGATAACACCACTAGGAAGGCACAGGCATGAGGCCCACAACGGAAAGGATTACGATGTGAAATGCGTTATACTGGCTCACGAAACGGAAATATCGGCAAGGAAGACGTTGGAGGCGTTTTGGATTCTTAAAAGAAACTCTTCAATGAATAATAGGAATGAATGCTTGTCGATAACGGATAAGTTCTTGTCACTTGTACCGCTCTGTGACCTATAACCGCCTGATATTCTGTGTGTAGATCAAATCATCTATATCGTCGCTGGTGATCTACACGCAGTAATACTCATTCACTGGTACACTGAGCGACAAGTGCGTGCAACCCGCCGCGCCACATCCGGTGGAGCAACACGTAAGACCATTTTCAATGCAGATGGGTTTCTGTTTTCACTACCCTGAACGACTATCGAAACACTGACCCAGGGTAGTGTGGCGCTTGACGGGATAAACGTAGCATTGCTCCAATCATCTTCTATTTAGGCCTCTGAAGAAGGCGAAAAATCCGAAACGTCAGGCAAATAAAGGTCCCGTCTAAAAACCTCGCAGGCACACTATAACAAAACAAACAGAATATGCCGAGGTTTCAAGACAAAAGAACATTCGAGCTTCTGACCGTTTTTTATTGCTTCATGTAATTTCATCAGTTGTCGACAGTAGAAGTCCCAATTGACATTCTGGTTCCTTGAAAGCACCTCAAAATATATTACACCTTTGTAGTCCCACCGCACTGATAGTATGACCTTATTCTGATGGAGATCAGCTTTGGACATCCTTTGAGCAGGTTCATTGGTTGTTGATCATGATCGCTTACCAGCAACATTATTGGAAAAAATCCATTTTTCATCACCAGTTACTATTCGCTTCAAGAATGGTCGTCTCGATCAATGCCATCAAATGATCATGATCAATGATCTGAACGTTGCCCAGCATGAAGTGAAAACTGCCAGAATAAATTTTGTGAACCAATTTTGACATGTGTGATAAGGCATTAATGCAATATGTTTTACATATATCGTGGAAAGCGTCAGCAGCTCTTTTGCCACTACGGAAGTAAAAAAAGCAAAATTTGCCGAAAATGCTCCTTCTGACACTTCCTGTTTAAATTGATCCTAAAAAAAAGAAGTACATACTAGTAATATATATCAAATAAAAACAAATAATAATGGCAAAAATCTTTCGATACAAGCATTTGAAAAATTGATTTTCGAAAATCCCAACTATTTTCCGAACAACCCAGCATTAATATCATGCTATATAATAACGCGCTTAGTCTGTGTGTGTGTGCGTTTGGCTCTGTGTCACGAAAATATTCATTAATGATGCAAAACTCTCCACCGGTGAGGTCCCTAACCATCGCCATGCACCTGATAGGCGAACACTCTACCTTTTCACCGTTGTCCAAAGCTATGTAACAATATATGTTATGTAAATTATGTATACTGTACATGAATGTTTACTTCCAAATTTGCAATGTTAGTGATTAAACCTTCGATTATAGAGACAGGTTGAAAGTTTTCTCTTAAATTTTATTAACTAAACATTTTCTAAATTCATTAACTAAGTCCGCACAACCGCAGTTTTTTTTAACGAAAAAATGGATCACTGCACAGAAATGCTCGAGTAATCAGTAGGCTGTCTATTTAGGCATTATATAACACTTCCAGAATAGCACCTGGATCGGCACTACTGCAACACACAAGAGAAACAAGAAAATGTCGAAAAAGTGCAATAGATTAAAATATTTATTCCCACATTTCCATCTAACCATTGTATATTTCCTAGACATTACTTCTTCAGACGATTTTATTTCAGGTTTCACTAATGTTATCTATTTAGAAGCATTAATTATGACATTGGCTCCGAAGAAATAGATTCCAGAAGAAATAAGTTTCCAAAGAAATATGACAATGTTATAGAACTCAATTTAAACATGGCAAGAAAAGAAGAATCGAATGCGAAAGTTTTCCAAACGTTAGATCTTAGTATTACATGAACAGAAAGGTCCAGAACTGATCGCATCCATAAGGTCAGCTATGGATAAATGAGGAACCGAACGACATGCTTAGTAGTGGGCAGCGCTCACCATTCTTCCATTAGAACGCTTTTATCTTTTTTACGCTCTGCAGAGTTCGTTTGTTCGTTTGCTAATTTTTCCTAATTTTTCCAATCATTTATGTCTACTACTCCGCTCCATGTGCTTTCTTTCAGTTCTATATCACAAAGCCATCACTTCATTCATTTTTTACCATTTTAGAACTGCTCAGATTATTGCACGTGTGGGAAGCCTTCGCATTCTTCTTTTGGTCTTTTAAATTGAGTTTCTGAACATTACCACATAATAATGTGATCATCATGGTATAAAATAACGCCCTTAGTCCATGTGTGTGTCACAAGAAATCCACACGATGATGCAACAAATAATAATGGCAAAAATCTTTCGAAACAAGCGTTTAAAAAATTTATTTTCGAAAATCCCAACTGTTTTCAGAACAACCCAGCATTAATATCATGCTATATAATAACGCTCTTAATCCGTGTGTGTATGTATGTTTGTTGTATTGTATTGTATGTGTGTGTTTGGCTGTGTGTCACGAAAATATTCATTAATGATGCAAAACTCTTCACCGGTAATGTGCCGAACCATAGCCATGCAACTGATAGGCGAGCGCTCTACCACTGGACCACTGCCCAGAATTGTGTTCATGTATGTTGACCTTGATAAGGCAAGTTTGTTTCTGTAATATGTTAGTAAAAACTTAGGGTAAATAAACTTTTATGTGAATGTATACTTTCAAATTAACAAACTCATGTTATATAATAACGGGCTTATTCTGTCGCTTGTGTGTCTATGTATGTTTATGTGGGTCTCAGTCAAGAAATTCCAAAAAAAGAGGGAGACGGATACCATGACGTCGGTTTGGTGCACTGGAGCCCCGCAGTGGTAAAACTGGGCAAGACGGGTTCTGCGGCGTCGAGTTCGTGCCCCGGAGCCAGATGGTTGTAAAATTGGGTGCGACGGGGTCGGAATGGTGCACCGTTGCCAAAAAGCTATAGAGTGGGGAGAGACGGGTTCCTCTGCGTCGGATTCGTGCGCTGGAGCCCCAACGCGGTAGCATGGGTTTCTATGGTTCCTTCGCATGTTTGTTTCCCAGCATGTCTCTCTGATGCTGCTAACATCCTTTCTTCAAAAAGGGGAAACACACGTACGAACGGCTGCTTAAGTACAATACATAGTAGCCAACAGTTTACGCGATCTGACGTAGAATGTTGTTTTTAACACTACGATAGTCATATTCACGTCATTTCATGTTAACACATCATTCTTTGCTAATAGTGGAGAATGGAGGAAACTCATACTCCAAAAAATGTTTCGAAATTGTGGAGGTTTGTGAGAAACATAGATGTAAAATCAAATTTGATTGTTCTCCAAATATAGAACTGACGCGTTCAAGGGAAAACCATAAAATCTTCCGTCTATGCTTAAATTTTCGCAAAAAAATGTCGCTACTGTCATTCCTTATTGATTGGTGAAGGCGAGCGAAGCGAACACCAAGAAAAGCCTGAAGTTCTGCTTTAGCGGGACGTTCAGGCTAGTTATTATTAATATTAGAAGTTGCTGCCGCTTTGATTCTGCGTCGTCATTTCCACACATGTGGAATGCGGCAGTCAATTTCCAAAGCAATTCAGCACACGTGCCAAGAGAACAGGAGCTTTAAATGAACAGGAGAAATTGAGCAACACATCAACAAACCAAAACCACTGTGACTAAACCACACAGCGTAAATAATTGCAACTCATCAAACGGTTACTATTACCTACCGCCCAATGCTGCTCCAGTTCAGCTAACCGTTGACGCATTTCTTTAACTGCAAGACTGCTTTCGGCCTCACGCATCTTCACTGAGATTAACTGTTCCTGAAGACCAGTAACACCTTCGAATGGTTCGTGCTCACGCAATCGCTTATTAGCTGCCTCAAGTTCCTGAAACGAAGTTGAAAAGAAGCACATACCATTTAACTCATTAAAATACCGACTGAATATCCCATTCCGCGGATGGAAGACACGAATGGAATTGTTTTCGGCTAATGAAGCAACATGACCAAAAATTTTTAGCTAGCATACAATATGACTTGTGCAAATGGATAAACGCAGTCTGGCGAACAAAAGGTGGTGTGTTGGATACAGTCCTGTCCAATAACAAGGTATCCGCGGATTACGGGATTGAGCGGCAGAACTCTTAGCGTCACTCTTTTGATTGAGCGTTCAGTGATGTTCCTTCTTCCTCTAACCCATCTGTTTACGGAATACTCGGATTTTTGGAGTATAAATCAAAGCAAAGAGTACGATAATTTCAAAAAGATGAGCACAGAGCCGGGTGCTCCTGGTCCCCTTCACCACATCCTGGAAGTTTTTATAAGCTTCGCCAACTGCTTTTCTTCTGCCCTGCTCAGAGGTCAGGTCATCCTTCATGTTCATTTCTCGACATGGGTATATGTCGGTGTTGCTGCATTCAGATATATTCGTTCCGTTGAATAAAAAAGGCGCATCCGAGAAACATATGCTTTTGGCAAACGTTGTCATCTACGTATTCAGCCGGATACTGGTACTTTTTTTCAAATTCTGCTAGCATTCCTTCCGCTTGGCTTACATTAGATCTTATCAGAACGATGTGGTTAGCGAAAACAAGATAGTGTAGCTGCCGGCTATCAGCTTCCACACCTATGCTAGTTCATTCAAACTTTTACACAGCGTTCTCGAAAGTGGCACTAAATAATTTAGGAGAGAGTGTCACTCTGCCGGACTTTCCCTTCACGTCGATGATGATATTCTTATGAACAGTGAAATCGCTTACATGAAGTTACAGTCATTACTCATCACCCTACTGAAAGCAACCAGACGATAGATATACTCAATAAACAACACATCAGCTAGTGCATACCTCACTTGTTGAATTTGGCAATGTAAGAGACCATCATGTACCATAACTGTGAGTTACAAGGGTTGTTACCAGGGACCTGATTTTCCGCCCCAAAGATCAAAATCTGCGCTGATCTTCATACGGTGCCAGTTCTTTTGTGATCGCAATGCAGTCACCCCATCTCTTCATTTTTGGACTTCTGACATTATCAGAAATGCCTCGAGTGTTCTGTACGCTGTGATCTCAGACTCGAAGGATAGGGTCGTAACTTCTACCTATACTTCGTAGCTCTCATGACGTACTCTACGGTGTTCCAGGAGTGGGGTGGAGAGCTTAGATTTTGCGAGCCCATCTAGGTGCTCTTTTATCCGAATACACAGTGGGTGTCCCGTTTTCTCTATGTAATCGTCTCCACATGACCTGCACGTGATACGATACACAACTACTGATACCATACAATCACTCTCTGCCATATGGACAAACTGGTAGTTGTGCAGAGTCCCTCATAAACACGATTACGTACCGGCTGACATTTGAGGTTCGCTGGTGGTACTTCTACAACCCTCACGTCATTCTGTTGCGTACAGAGCTACGTACCGCTCAGCTCATATAATCAGATATGTAAGGTAAACAGAACGGAGTTTTTTCTGGACCATCTGCTACGTAAAATCTTCGAGAGGGTTGTCATGCTTCTCGAGCAACACAGTCTTTAGCTTGGTACCCATTGGATATTGTCACTTTATGGGTCAGATTTACAGACCATGCTTTTTCCTAGCCAATCGATGCAACCTTTGCTGCCGTCTTGTACCGGTTACCTATAATGGAGCATTTCATTTGCGCCCATTTGCTGAGATGCGCTCGAAGAGTGCGGACTGAGATGTTTTTTGCTACTGGGTTTTCGATACCGTTTGGTCTTCATATCCCATTTCGTAAACAGATGTGCAAATTCAAGAAAGCCAACTTTCAGAAAGAAACTGTTGTCTATTGGTTTCTAACTTGTGAACTTAATGTGCCAACACTGGTAGTTGAGAAGATTGAAACGCTTGTCCAATTCTGCCTGTGTTGGGCAAACGACGCAACAATCATTCATGTAACGACAAAACAGCAGTGGTTTGGGTTCCATGTAGACATTTCGATTTTCGACATGAAGACAATGGCTAGAGTGGGTGCTAGAATTTGACACATAGATCAATGCTCAATCCGCACGTGTTTTAACGATTTGTGCCGCGTCAGCAGTTCGTGAACAGCCTGCATCACGACATCGTTTGAAAGATTCGGATAGAGTGAGGTAACGCCAAAGGACTCAATGATACCTTGGCGTTCGAACGTGGTACCGCGAAGTTGTTTGGAGAAACTGTTTGGATTACAGAGGTGAGCAGAGACATATCTGAGCAGCCGGTTTAGGAGTAGTCAGAGTCAAGCGCTTGATGGGATTTTCCCATCAAGGATCTCGTAAGGGCAGAGGGTCGTAAGAGAGTGTGCCGTGGGCAGTACTGAATGGAAGATAACCTGATAACCAGGACAATATATTACGTAGTATGAGGTAATTACATACATGATAAAATAAACAATAAATAACAACAATACAAAACAATGAGTAATATATAATATATAACAATATATACATATAATAATATATAATATGTAATAATATATGAAAAGAAAATATTATATTTTCAGGCGTAGGGCAGCATGGAAGCCACAATATTTTGTTTTGAAAATGTAGAGCGAGTTGACATTGTAACAATGGGATGACGCACGCTGAATTAAACTTTTACAAAAGAGTTAGAAACTTGAAATCAATTCTTTTAATTCTATGTAATTTTTAGCGGTTTTAAGGTGGATGTAATAGAGTTTAATGATAAGAAAAGCTCAGATTCTGTGCACACTGTTAGGTCTGGGAGATGGCGCATAAATTCGTGATAAGAGGACCAAAAGAGAAAATTTAGGTTTCTCAGAGAATAAAGTTTGCTCTACAGAGCATTCATATCGCTGTTTTCCCAACTTATAGTCTTTTGGAATTTTGATGAGACAAAATCCAAAATTTTAAGATTTTTTTTTTGGATTTGTCTCATCTAAATTTTGAGAAAACCAGATGGTGCGGAAAGGAGGAACTTTGCACATAGGGGTTTTTCAGCCCCCTAAACGAATATGCGGGTGATTTTTTTAAAACGCCGTTCCATTTTTCTGGGATGGCATAGCATGACAAAGTCCCATTTTTCCTCGCAAGCCAAAAGTTTTCTAAAGGTCTTCAATAAAAATCAATAACTCAGAGTAACTTGGAGCGAAACAAATCTCTTCTAGTATGTTGTAGGCAAGGATCTTCTGTATCAGATACTACACCACTCGATTTCCAGGGCCTCGTAGTTTTTCCAAATTTTTGGTGGGACAAAGATGGGAAAAATGGCATTTTTCCCATTAAAAAAATTGGAGAAATGGCGAGCCACTGGAAGTCGCGTGACATGGCATCTGATAGAGAAGATCCTGTTCTATAAAATACTGGAAGGGGATCTGCATAGCATTAGGATGGTCTGAGTTGTAAAACTTTATTCAAGATTGTGCACTTTTGTTATACAGTCGTATGGAATGGCTAAGGAGACCACCATAAGAAGAATTTCTTCTTTTCGGGTCGTCCAGTTCTCTCAAAATTTAGATGGTGAAAATAAAAAAAAAAAGTTAAGAAATTCTAGATTTTGTCCCATCGACATTCCAAAAAGACTAGGGGATGGAAAAAAAACAGCGATATGACTTTTTTTTTCAGGGCAAACCTTCTTCTCTGAGAAACTGCCTTAATTTCTTCTTTTAGTCCTCTCATCATGAAGTTATGCGCCATCTCCCAGACTTAACAGTGTGCACAAAATCTGAACTTTTTTGGTAATTAAACTCTATTAAATCCAATTTGAAACTGCTGAAACTAAATAGAATTAAATTCCTCACCTTTGAGAAGTGGCTTCAAGTTTCCAACTCTTTTGGAAAAATTTTACTCAGCAGGGTGTCGAACCTATATTGTCCCATTGTCATATCGAAGGAAGATAATGCTGATTTTTCCGGTTTTTTTTCGTCGTTCTTCTCTAATTCGACCTATGCGCGTGACTCTTCTCTTTTTTTTTCGTCGTGCTATGTATGTGCTATAATCAGTATTTGAAGATATTTCATAGATTTTAGAAAAAATAGAATAGAATAAAAATGGAAAGATTTTAATACCAATGTTTCAATAACATTTCAGTAAATTTGCTTTTTCTGGTACTTGGTGTTTCTTCCTTTCTGTCAGCTACCTATCTTTTCATTCGGCATTTGTTCCTAGGCTAATTTCCGATTTTGTTTTTTCGAAACACACGAAATTTCCAATATATTGAATATTGGAGGACTATCGAGGACTATCGCAAGAGCGTTGGAGGAGATAAAGAAGAAGAAAAGGAGAAGGGGTCGTATTCGAGAGTGTCGTGTCCTATCACAACGCTTGATGCTGGACTACGTTAAGCAGCCAGGAATTTCTATATTTGGGGCCCCTAATACCACTCATGATGGGTCTCACTTTGAAGTCACGTGGATTATTCAAAGCGAGATCATTTTCAGAGGGTGTGAATATTTGTGAAAACCTATAGGGCCAGAAACACAAGCAACTCAATTTTGAGGTGTGTAATGAGCAAGAGACCAGAAGTCTCTGTCCGATTTCGAAATAAATGATATTGTTTGTTAAGAAGTGATTACCGGCTAGTTGCAAAATCAAAAAAAAAAATCCCCAAATGTCGGAGAAATATTTCAAAAAAAAAAGATTACAGAAACTTTAAAATCATAAATCCAGAAATGTAATTCTTACTTAGGCGTTTAAAGACAAAAAGACTCAACGGAAATCCAAACAATTCTTTGGTTTCTTATTATAATACAAAAACTTCAGAAGAAAACAACACTAGAAAATCGGCAGATCTGTTGCTGTGATGCATTTGTAACCACAGAAAATGATAAAGACGGGAATCCATGTCTTTTCTGTTCTTGCTTTAACATGATCTCTGCTGTAAAATATGGACATCAATAAAATTTGTGGGCTCAAACTTTATCGGCTTGATGCAATTAGAACTCTTAAAACTTACCACTAAAACACTTTTTGTCTTTTATTTTTATCGTAAACTGCTAACAAATGAAGCGGGCCTCTCGTCCACACACCACCTTAGAAAACGGTTCTCGTACAATTGTTTCAATTGTTGTTGTTCGAGTTGTTTCAATTTTTTCCATAATATGCCTCACCTGCGGTCAGTTTTAAAGATGGGATTTTTTTTCCATGTGATTCTATAAAAAGCTCATTTTTGCAATTTGTCAAAAATTTCACACATCAAGTGGATATGTTTCCCCAAGAGGAAGAGATCTATTGAATAGTGTTAATTCCGAAATTTTCTGTAAGATTCAAATTTTCATCGCGGACTCACTCTATGAAGGAAGTCTCTATGGGAAGTTATTATCATCTAGGCACGTTGGCCCAGCAAATACCACACCAAGCTACTGCATTTGAAAAGAATGGAATAACTATGGCAAAAAATGTTGTACCTTAAAAGGAAGCTCCAGAGTTTGTAAAAATTCTCCAAGAATCATATCTACATTCTTTGCTCTTCGATTACTATGAGGCGACTTCCTCTACGATCTCGGGGAATGGAGCAAAGAAACGAGGTGGAAAAATGAATAACCAATGAAGTACAAATCTAAATAAAAGAACCTGATTGTGGCTTCTGAATTTCATTAGCAAAATCTTCAATTTCGAGAGTTTCCAAAAATTCCTCGAGGAATATCGCTCTGCAAAAATAACTGTAGTTACTTTTGCTGGCCGATAATCTCCGTAACTATTCTGTTTATTTATTCCTATTTTTTTATTCCTCGGCTTTTTCGTCTTCTGTCGAAAAATTAGCTATTTTACTGTAGTTTTGAAGTGAAAATCTAAAAATAAAGAAATAAATAGCTCTTTTCTTCACACGATTTGGATAAGTGAAGTAAAGTTGAGTGGCCTCTGAATGAACTGATAGATAGCAAAACAGCTGCTTTAGAAGTTTTCAAACGAGCTTTAAAAGATAAAGGATAAAGTTTATGGCGTTGATCAATCCGCTTAGGATGTGCCCCTACGTTCACTTCAATTCAGAATCGTTTGAGGTTTACGAACGTGTAACTGGCCTATACAATGACTTGCGGTGGCTAGCCGTTGTGTCAAGTCAGTGTTTTCATCCTCCCAGACAAGTCCGGTACCAATTTATCGACCCCGGAGGTATGAAAGGCTTGGTGAGCGCTAGGGTGAACTCGAACCTCTGATAGATCGTGCAGGAAGCGGAACCTCTAACCGCTACACACGCCCTTAAACAAGCTTTAGGTTTGTAAAAATTTTATTATTGACGTTGTAGAAGGAAACTTTCCGCGAGAGATACGTTCCTCCTCGCGTTTACACAATTGGATAATTATGAGGACTGCTTGATGGAAGAAAATTGATCGCCTTCGGTCCTTTTTCAAACCTCTGTCCGCCACGTAGAGACGCAATAGCCTCGCGTCTATCCTCCTCTAGGCTGTGATCCGTCATGAGGAGGATGCGTGGAGCGGTGACAGACACATATTTATGTATATGTCCATCCATTTGTTCTCAATGTGTCTATCCGAGGTCCCACAGCGAGGTATCACTTCCCAAAAGGAATCATCCAAATCAATAAGGATGCCGCCAGTGGTAGAAGAACGTGCCAACAGTTTCAGATCCATCGAGTTTTTCCTCCCAAGAATAAATATCATGATATATAATAACGGGCCTAGTCCGTGTGTGTGTGTCTGTGTGTGTATGCCACGAAATTCCATTGTGTGTGTGTCACGAAGTCCCAAAGAGAGGGTGCAGCGAATTCCTCGGCGTCGGAATGGTGCGTAAACTCCAAAAAGCTATAAAATGGAGTGCAACGGGTCCCACGGCGTCGGATTTATGCGTCAACATAGTAAATATGGCGTCAAAGCATTCGAAAGTCTCATACATTTGGTGAGGTGCTATAATTAAGGGTTTTGGTATTCGAGCGAGCAGTCTTCCAATTTTCACGAACAACAAATACATGCCTTCGACAATCGCTCAAGAAATCTACCTTGGCTATCGCTCATCTTTCAATCCGACAATGTCATGTTTACTTTAACAGTGATACAGGATATAAGTCTTATAACTTAAATAAACCATAAACCATGCTATGCATCACGAAATCCTCGACGAAGGATGAAGAAGAATAGATTTCTTGCTCAACCTTGAGAAAGAATATAAGAATTCTTACAAAAATGCGGATTTTGCATTCGCGAATAGTGTTTTCATGATCCGCCTGACGAATGTGACTTTCGATGAGCTCTTGTTGGAGGGAATGAATATGCTCGATCATGCTTGCATCGTCCACTTGTACGGCTGCATCCAAACCACATGTTTGACGAGAACACGACAATTCCCTGAAGTAAAGTTATTCGTGTTCTCTATAAAGGCTAAACAAATGCTAAGAAAAATAACAAAATAAGCAGGAGAACATGATATTAAAATAGTGAAAATTTTTTGCAGTAAGGACTTCCTCAAGAGTCGCAGAAGTTTGAAATGTCAAAACGTTATAAAAATTGAAGGACCCACTGCAACATTACGCAAAAATTTTAAATTGATTTCCTTGAGCTGTAGCCAAGATTGGTATTGATCGTCTTTATTAAACAACGGCGAACGTTTCAGCCTTATTCTACCTACTTACCTCATTAGTTAGACTTGTTAACGCAACAGACCACCACGTACCACAACTACGAGTCGCAAGGTCTCTATATAAAACCCTTGTGAGGGTGAAGCGCTTGAGAAGATAAATCACCAATGGCTTTGAATTTTCCAGGCTCTGACGAAGGCGATAACGTCGAAACGTTAGCCGTTGTTTAATAAAGACAATCAATACAAATCTTGGCTACAGCTCAAGGAAATCAATCTAAAAACTACGTTTCAACATGCCGAGATTCAAAGACAGTAGAACATGGGCAATTACGCAGACTTTGTTAGAACGATGGTATATCCACAGATGCCAACAGAAAGCTTTTCAATTCTTTAAACAACGACTATGAGAAAAAGACAACAAAAGACGATATAAAAGACAAAAGACACTACGAAAAACTACCAGATAACTCTCATCAAGCCGTTCTCAAAAATGTGGTCAGAATTACTGTTCAAGAAGCCACTCAAAAATTATTTCAAAAAGTAATATTTAGCAGCAAAAAATCATTTACATGTACACACAGCCCTAATTGTATTCTTAGGGTAGACTTGCACCAAATTAAATGCAGAATTAAATGAAAAATAAATATAACAATTAAATAAAAGATTAGCCGAGATTTCTTAAAAGATAACATGTGAAATATTCTTAGTTTCACATTTTGATAAGGATGATACTAGATTAAAAACAAAACCAGCAGAAACCGTAATGGTGACGTAACGTTTTTAAGAATATTAACGAGAAAAGTGCGCACTTAAAAGCTTTAAAAACCAAAATCTCAGAAGCCTACAGATTACCTCTGAAAGATCGAATGTTTCTAGTCATATGTAACAACTCTTATCTGCATATCTCAAAGGCAGCATACCACGAATCTGGGGTGGTACGGATTTCAGGTGGAGGATCCGTATACTGGGTCGTAGATTATGGAGACCGGGGTGGTTCCGCTCATCTCTCCCTGAATCATTGCAAGCAGCCGCCTGAATGCTGTTTTGTACGATGCCTTCAATTGCAGCGCGCCACCCTTGCAAGCGTAGCGTCCCTTACTGCCTTTCGGGGCAGTCCGAATTAATTTTCGACGAATCGCAGGGCAGAGGCGGCGCAAGGGGTGGAGCGTCGCAATAGATGGCGTGTTACAAAACAGCATTCTGAAGGTGGCTGTTTGCAGTGATGCAAGGAGAGATGAGCGGAACTACCCCCGTCTCCATAATCTACGGCTCCGTATACGGATACTCCATCTAGAATCCGCACCACCTCAGATTCGTGGCATGCTACCTTTAAAAAGAAACTCAAATATCTAGTTACTAGTTACCGTTGTTAGTTATCTTCAATGACGCAACATGAACTATACCGATAGACTACATAAAACAACAGTTTAAAAAATGTGAAAAAAGATATAAACTTGAGGTAGAGAAACGATTAAGAAGAACTGTCGAACAGCCAGTAGTCAACACCGTGGAAGGGTCAGAAAAGTATATCCACATGGCCCATTTATAAATTAATTGTTCATTTATTTGTATGTTAGATGAAGATAAGATAGATATGTCTGTGCTTTAATGAGAATAACAAATAAGACTGCAAATGATGCGTGAATTCTAGAAGCGATTGCGTAAATCGTTGTTTCTTTCAACTTGTGTTTATATATCGGGTAAATTATCTCGTAATTTATTTCAGGACTAAATTAAAGTAAACGCCCATCTGTCGTTTTTACAATTTCTTGCAGAAATACGAGTTTAATCTATATGGATCTAATTTGATCAGCACACATAACGAATATTCATTGTTTTGTGTTTGTGTTCTTTGCAGCTCAGCTCTAGTGGATCTGAGCTGACTAATCAGCTAAGCTCGCACTGTAGATGCTGCCCTTATCGTTGTTCTACGTCTTTAAAATTATAAGCCTTACACAAGCACTCCAACCTGATCGTGTCGTATGCCTGCTCAAGCTTCCGATGAGCGTCCGAGTTTATATCACGAAGTTTGCTCAGTTCGTGAGCAATGTTGATGGAATTTTCAGCTTCTTGTGCAAGATTCACCTAAAGTTGCAACACTTTAATTCGCTTAAAGTTGCGCATTAGAAATAAGTAGTAAAGTAAACAGCCACTTGTCCTTTAACAAGCCTGTCAGCGAGCGCAGCTGATTCAGCTTCGAGATAGTCGATACGTTGCCGCAAGAGGCGATTTTCGGTTCGTAAGCGCTTAAAGAGAATATACGAAGTTGAGGAAGAGTGAGTAATAAAATAACTATTCAAAGGAAATAAAATGAATATACCCAATTAACGCTTCTGAAATCTAAGATCTCCTTAACAGAAACAGCGAGGGAAAACGATGACTATTCAAAAGAACTTAGTCATTGTGCATGAGGAACGGTAAAGAGGGTCTCGGCGGATTCTCCGCGAACGCATACGTGACATAACGTGCCCAGTGGATATGCCGGCGAACATATTTCAACGAGGTCACGCTCCAGCCGTTCAAGAAGACGCAGACAACCGTCATAGATGTTCTTCTAGCCACACAGACGCAGAAAACTGCGCAGTTACAAAGAAATATGCAAAGAATAGTGGTGTGAGCTGTCGAAATTACCGAATAGTCAAAGAATAATAGTGTTAGATAGAAGTACTTGGGATTTTGTATGGTGTTCTAATAAAGAAAGGGAGTGAGTTTGCCTTCATATCACCTTCAGAAAGTCTAGAAATCTTACCATATTTGAACTCTTTTTCTTCCGTAAGTTCCAAGAAGTCAGAGATACAGAAGGTTCCTCTGTCCAGAAATAAATTAGGCTACAAAAAAGCTTGGGAGTTGCAGGATAACGATAATTCTCATTAACGTTACTTTTGAGAGCTGGAATGTTCCGTTTTAATGAAAATTTTTATGCACGTAATTTGAAGCTATTAGATACATCCTTATCTCATATTTCACGTGAGGATTTCCCTTGCTTCTGGTACGATTACAAAACTGAGATCACCTCACGTCACAAAACTGCAGTGAATGTGTCTGATTCTCCAAAACAATTTAGTAGATAGTGAATTATATCCTAGCCGGTGATGCAGCGTTCAATTAGCGGTAGGTAAACAGAGTCAGCTATTTAGGTGCCAACGAAAGTGAACCTCTTTAGGACACGCACCATCGCTAATTGCTCTGACGGAACATGACCGGGGCACGCTCGAAATTCCGCGGGGACACTCTTTACACGCACCCATTGTGCATGAGTTACCACCGATTTTTTCTATGATATCAAAAAGGCTAACTCTACACTATGACTCCGAAAACGAGTGGTTAGATATTTTATTCGTCATTTCCAAAGTACTGCATGTGGATACGCCTTCACTTTATATCCAGATATCAATGTACCTGACGAACATTCTGTCACATACGCAGCAACAGACCGGAATGGTTTACATAATTGAAACAGAAAAATTTATAAATCATACTAGACACAGTCATAACGATGAAAATGAAAACGACGACGACAAATGCACTTTGGTCTCTACTACTAATCTCATCTTATAATTTCAAAAAAAACATTTCCTTCCAAGCAAAAGAGACAACATTGCTACTAACTTCTGTCCAAAAATCCGCAGGAAACCATAGGAAATTTTGGGAGTGACAAAATTAAATTTTGAAAGTGTCTTTCGAATGCACAAGGGCTCTTGATTTCAAGTATGCTTACTTAGAAATATTTTAAATATTAGTACGATGACCAATCCGGTTGAGAATATTACTTACTTATTCAGATACTTAGGTGGCCCGTCTTCACCGGAAGTGTGGGCCCCAGCATCCCTTCCACTCGTTTCGTTCCCCCGACATTGTCATCCAAGATGTTCTCAAGTTTCATGAGTGACGCTAACGATGTTCTTTAACCGTATTCAGCTGAGCTCTCAGCTGGTCCATATGTGTAGCGAATACGTCACTCCCTCTCGTTGGCAGTCTCCCTCGAAGGCGTTTGGCATCTCTAGGGATTCACTCTAGCCTCTAGATTATTTTAGTCCATCTACCGTCGATTGTTCTCATGTTACCGGCCCATCTATCTTGCCTTCGATATATATTCCACCGGGCCGCAAAGACGGGATATTCCTCATAAGTCGGAGCGAAGCGAAGACCGGATAGGTGTTGTGTGCGCGTATTAAACTTCAGAAGACATCTCTCAAGGTCTCTGTTGGTAGTAAGTAGCTTCCTAGACGTGGTAGCGGTGTCTGCCCAAGTCTCCGCTGAGTAACAGAGCGCTGGAAGAACTGTCGAGTCGAACAGATGGGCAAGAAGGTCTTTTTCCGTCGGTTGGTCCGTAGCTTCCCTGACGGGTGCGAATGCTGCTCATGCTGCTCTCATTCTTCTATTCAGTTCCTCCTTCAAGTCGTTTTCCATGTTCATAGAACGTCCGAGGTATACGTATGACGAAGTTTCAACGATTTGGGTGCTTTCAAGTTGTACTCCTCCGTCCTCGCAGTAGGCGTTCTTCATGAACTCTGTTTTCTTTCGGTTGATTCGCAATCCTACTCTTTTCCTGCTTCGTTCAATTGGTTGAGTATCGTTTCTGTTTCACTCTTACTGCTCGAAAAGAAAACGACGTCGTCCGCGAAATGAAGGTTCGACAGGATTCTTCCGTTAACACGTATGCCTCTTTCTTCCCAAGCAAGCATTTCATTATCCATTGTGGTGAAGCCGTAAACAGCTTCGGCGATATAGTATCGCCTCGTTGTACCTTCTTTCCAATGGGTATGGTGAGAAGGCGGTGGAAAAGCTGTATCCTAGTCGTGCATCGATCGTAGCAATTGGCTAATGTCCTCACATACGACGCGTCCACACCTTGATCGACCAGCGCTGACATTATTGGATTCGTTTCTACGCTGTCGAAGGCTTTCTCATAGTCGACGAAGGTTAGAACAAGAGGCAGGCGGTATTACCGGCAAATTTTGTATGACCCTCAATGTAGTCTAGATGTGGTCTACGCAGCTGAACCCCCGACAGAATCCAGCTAACTCTTGAGGCTGGGCTTCATCCAGCGTCTTAGATATGTGCGTGAGGATGATCTTGGTGAATACTTTATATAACACGCTCAACAAGCATATCGGACGGTAGTTCCGAAGGTCCTCTCGGTCACCTTTCTTATGGATAAGAACGGTTCGCGAGGTCTTCCACTGCTCTTGGATTCTCTCTTTCTGAAAGTAAGATGTCATTTGCGCTGCTAAGATTACATGAAGTGGATGGCCATCAGCCCGAAGAAAGTCTGCTTATATAAAATCAGGTCCGGGGGCTGTGTCAGGTTTCATGCTCTTGATAGAGACTCGTACTTCCGAAGGGAGAATGGTGGAGCTTCGCCAGTGGGGATGACCGTACTTGACACAGGAGTTGATGAAGGGAAAAGGTTCGAGTAGGACCTCTCCGTAATGATTTCCATCTCACGACGAGAAGACGTATGAGTCTCATCTTCGCTCAGCAAGGCTGCTAGCGGAATATTATATTCGCGGAGATCCCTGCGGCACTTCTTTAGACTCGTTCTTCTTTGTGCCGCTTCGAGAATCTTCTTCTGCCTGTATTTCAAAAGCTCCTCCTGCAACGCTTTTCTGCAGCTAGTGTTTGCTATTAACCGCTCAATGTGCGATGCATTCAGATCAAGCCTCAAAGTCCTTCTTTCCAACAATTCTTTGGTGGTCTTCGAAATTTGATCCAATGTTTGTCGTGCGCGGCTTCGAGGCACGCTCAGCACAAGCTCGTAATCCTCTGAGCAGCCTACGGTTGGGTCCTCCTCGACGTCCCAATCACCTCGGGACAAGGAGTCATCGAGTGCGCAATCGTCGTGGACGACTCACTTTCTCCTTCTCTGCCGATAGCAGTTGTTCTTTTCCATCGTGTGGCTAAGTCGTACTTTTGCACGAAGGAGACGGTGATCAGAACCACTACAAAAGATGGTACTACCGAGACGTGGAGTAGACACCATCTCCGTTTGGTGAATATGTGGTCGATCACCGCACGAGTCGCGCCATTGGGCGATTCCCACGTCCACCGACAATGATCTTTCTTCATGAAAAGAGAGGTCTCATGAAAGAAGCAAGCGGCAGACAACAGCCCGACGAGACGATTGCCATTTTCATTCCGGTCCCCTAGTCCAAGTCTTCCGATTTTGTATTCCTCTTCTGTGGCCTTTCCTAGTTTTGCGTTGAAGTCGCCGACAAACGAATTCGTAGAAGGGATTCTCGTTGCGGATCACTTCCTCCAGCTCCTTGTAAAACGCGTCCATTTTGGATTCATCAGCTGCTGACGTTGGTGAGTAGCAGTTGGTGATACTGATGGGTTTTTGGCGCAGAGGGCGAACATGAAGAATGGCCAGATGAGGTAACAGGATCTCGTGAGAATCGACAAGAAGGACGACAGATGGATGCACAACAAAACCAACACCGGCCACATTTCGCGACGGAACAAATGACGAGTTTACCGTCATTCATCTGTCGTACATCGCTCCTTCTGCACTTGGTCTCCTGCAGAGCAATCACGTGAAATTTGTTACGCTCTGCGGCTCCGAAAAGGGCATGCAGGTCAGCGGAAACTGTTCTCGCGTTGTAAGTACACAGTCTGAGACAGTCTCCACGGCGAGTCGTGCGTGTGTCGCCTTGGTCCAGAATCAAAGACGTCCTGAACAACCTGAGATTTGATCGCCTCTCACCGGTCGCCATACCGTCCGACGTCTGAGACGGCATGGCCCTGCAGGGTACTGAGGCAGTGAATATGCTGGAGTGGCAAAAAGACTTTTCCCCAAACTAAGCAGCCCTGCCTCGGCGAGCTTAGCTTTTACCATAGGTCGTCGCCAAACCTATATGGATCAGGGAGCCACCTTGCGACATTTTGCCAAGACGGTGGTGAATCTTAGCAGTGGTTTACTCTTAGCTAATCTTCCAATTCCGAGAAGTTGGAATGTCGGATGTGTCGAACTCCTCAGCTTGCGAGACTCTGCCGGAAAGCGAACCTTCGCTGTGCATCGCAGTTCGACGCTCAGAGTCACCTCCACGCCACTATGAAGCGGTAAACCGTTGTGGAGGGACTTCAAGTACACCTCAACAATTTAGTTTTGACAAATGGTTGACCCGAAAAGTAGCAAATTTTCCTACGCTCTCGGCAACTTTCCTTAATTAAATCCACCTCTCCGGAATAACTGGCAAATCCCGCGGATATATCCTCCAGGAAGGAAGGAATGTTCACAGGATTTGCGCTAATTTCTCAAAATCGGACAAAATGTTTATTATATTCGTAATCAGCCTCTGTCACGCGCAATCGCCAGAGGAATCGCCTAGCAGAGGTGTGAGATGCCTGGCAAAGTATATTTAGGCCGCGATAACCATTCCAGCTATATAATATCGTCTGCGTCCATAAGTGGGCGGAGTCAGTGATGAAATTTTGAAATTTGTATATCGAACTGAATTTGCTATCATTCAAAAGACCTCTTTACGAGAAGAACCGGTTCAAATTACGTAAATGAAAAATCTCCAAGGGGATAATGTGTATGTCAGGTTCAATTTGAATAAAAACAACTACCACCCAAGGAGCTAGGGATTCCGAATTGTAAACGACATTTTGTGAGTCCTTTATGCCGATGCTACTTCTATTTTCTTCACACATTACTCGGCTGGAAATAAATGCTACATTCTTATAGAAATAAACAACCCTACATCATGTTTCATAATAAGTGTAGTATTCCAAACCAGAATTAATCATAGCTATTGTGACATATTGTACCATGGAAAATGTAACGTTTTATAGCCCTGCTGCCGCTAGGGTCAAGCGGACAGCAGGTAAAGAGGCTACATTTGCATGCCTCTGACCTTGTCGGGGACCATACCTTCAATCCTTATCTTAGCAATTAGCAATGGATGATAAGGAGATTCACTGTCGTTGTTGCCTAAGTAGCTAACTCTATCTACCTACCGCCGATCAAACAGTGCATCACCAGGGCGTTGAAGACGATCCTGATGTCCATTCGTAATGATGGAATCTTTCTTGGATACACTGGGGCATAGTTCAGTTAATAAATTGTTTAGGAAACTCAAACACATTAATCGGTCTCTTCTCACGGAAAACTTGAGGATCATTATCAATATAATAAAGGATGAGCGCATTTTTGCAACCATACCAAAAACAAATGAAATCTTCACGTGAAATATGATTGAAATATGCATCTAATGGCTTCAGATTACGTAGATGAAAATTCTCGCTGAAAACAGGGAACATTTCCGCAAAAGTAACGGAAGAGTAACATAAAAAGTAACCTTCAAAAGTAACGGAAATGAGGATTATCGATATCCTGTTAATTAAAAGCTTTTCGTAGCCTAAGTTGTCTCCTGCAAAACTTACAAACAATGCTGGCATTTTTGAAACTGATGAATAAATAGGAACGAAAGTGATAAAAAGCTGGAAAAGTATGAATGGAAAATAGGTGCTCGAGGGACCTTTTGTATCTCTAAATCTTGGAAGGAAAAGAGTTCGTTTGAATAGATTTCTAACCTTTCTGAGGATAACATGTTAACTTACTAGTTTCGAAAACTCTCACTGTTTTCTTCTTTCACATTCCTTTGTAATTCCGTACTTTTCTGCGTCTCCATAGCCAAGAGAGCATCTACGATAGTTTTCTGTGTCTCTATGAACGGCTTGAGCGTGGATTTGTTGAGACATATATGTCTCTTAGGGCATATCTACCAGATACATAATGTCTCGGAAATAATCGCGAAAAAAATCTACGGGAACTTCTTCACCATTTCTCAATCGTACGTTAAGACTTTCAAAACAGAGGGCTCGTAAGAGAATGAGAGCAAAAGAAGGCTCACAAGTTGTCATATTCAATACCTGTCTTTGGAATAAGAAAGTACAATATTTTAACAAATCATTGGGAAAAACTCGAAACTTGTGCAGCGAAAACGGTTGGCTAAAATAGAGGCAAGTTGGTCATAGAATGATAAATGAAAATATCTTATTCCTTATATTTCTAGAGAATTAACTACGTTCTTTGAGTCAGTCTCGACGATGGGAGTGTTGGTATTTTGTTGCTATTGTCTGCTCGATTACGTCTTGTTCGTCTTGCTGGCTCAAACCGTGCAAAATCGTATGTGGCATTTATGGTCAGTTGACAATATGAGGACAAGCCATCGAATACTAAGATCAATATAATGCATAACACACGACTTGATAAAACTTCTGAACGTAATGAAATGAAAAAAAGTAATTACCCAAAAATTTTGACCCTCTTAAAAATTAACTCACTATAATAACTCACCATATCAAATCTAAGTCTAATCTAAGTAATCTCACTATCAATATACTCACTATATCAAATCTAAGTACTACCTTTGTGTAATAATATTGTATAAAAGAAATGTAGCTAACGAAAGGTGACTTTGTATAGAATACTAAGTCACTGTAGGAGGCAAAATTGATTCCCTTCATAGCTCACACATTGCTCCGGCACTCCTCAATTACGGCCAATCCAATATATTGAAGATCCACCAATTTTCTGACTTGTTTTACTTAATCGGCAGGCTGATATTATCGTCTGATGCTATTGCCTTCATTTTCGCCGGGGTCGTCTATAAACATAGCACTACTCAGCCTTCTCGATCTTCTGCGAGAGCTCGAACAAATTCGTTATTCCATTCCAACATTATTCCATATGCTGTACATGAACTGCCTTTCCTCCAACAGCGTGCTCAGGTCTTCTTTCACCAACTCTTCCGCTTCCGACCCAGCCAACTCTTTCAATTTGAATCTGGGAGAATCCCCAGAGTACGCTGAACAGGGCGGTCTGATGGTCTCCTTGGAATGTCACCAAACAAGCGAAAAAGATTTTCTGTATTCAACTTTCGACGGCAGTGTTAGATTTTGATACCTTCCACGTGTCATCCGCCGTTACACCACATCGACTTCCCCTTAAAAATCTTCGTCGTGGCATACCCCAGGGCAAAAGTAGCCAAGCAGCCGCCCTTTCCTTGCAGTCGATTTTCGCCATCACTTTTGCAGACGGCGCTGCCCAATTCCCTTACATCATAATGGGGCGAACTGCGAATAGGTATAGCAGGATCAAAACGACATGAAGCACGGGGCGCTGGCGGCTGCGCTCGAAGCGGTGCGTTGGAGACAGCGGTTAGGACCAAGGATTACGATCATTGCAAAGTGCGGTGAGAAATGGTTCAAGCAAGGGTCGAGAGTCGACAACAGGTACTTCATCAAAGAGATGAACGTCCACTCTGATTTCCGTTGGAGATCTTGAAGAGACCCACGTCTGTTTGCAATTATTAGGGCGAAGACCTAGTCCACAGGCTGCAGCTAGCATCGATACAAGGTTGACAACATGCTGAAGTTTGTACTGCTGTGTACTTGTCATACTCCAGTTACTACTTCAAACGGCGTTGTTTCAGATTGGTGCAAAAATAATGCGCGTTTTCAAACAATCACTTCAAAACGCTATAACTCTCCTCAAAATCAACTTTAGCAATTGAAATAAGAACCATTACAGTCCACATATCTTTGCCAACGAGACACAACTTTGCTTATTTCCTGCAAAAAAGTCCGAGCTACGCAGGTCGTTTCCGGCATCTCCTTGGTTTTGGAAGATTTTAACTCATAGGCAGCTGTCTAGATGTCTCAAAAAGTGATACTCGGTTAGCGAAAGGTGTGGGGAATATGGTGGGTGAGTCAAAGTCTCGTAGGCTAACGCGTTCAACTTCAGTAGCGTCAACTTTGAAACGTGTGGCCGGGATTTGTCGTGTAGGGGAATCGGACCCTTTCTGTTAACTAACGGCGCGGCGAAGAAGTTAGCGTGGAACGAGGAGAAGTGCGAAGAATCGCATTTCTGAGTGCGCGTCAAAATAAGTGTGACCTCGAACCAAGACCGGTAACTCAGCTCAAGCTTTCTAAAAAATTACTTAATTTGAAACATTTTATAGGCGGGGGACTTTTCCTACTGAAACCTTGTTTCACTTTTTTTTTCACATTTCTTTCCATCCTTTCAAAAACCAAATGAGAAAAAGTGACAAATTTACTGATTTTAATCTGCATTAACACTTCATTTTAATTTTAACAAATGAAAATTTGTTAAAATGTCCCACCTTTCTCAACTAACTTCCATTTCAAAAGAAAGAAAAAACAAAATTCTCCCGAAAACGGCAGTTCAAATATTTTATAACCAATCCTTCCTCTATAAAACAGACACTTACTTGACCGTCTAGGTTTCTTCTGGCCCAAGTTACAAATGTTTTCTTCAACTTATCAAAACAAACACCAGTCCTGCACTCATTCTCAACCAATGTCAGTGTTCATCGGTGAAATTTAAAGCGCGCTTAGCTGCAATTTCTCATTCATCTGTAATTATTTCACTTAGCGTTCATTATATTACTTCACATTTATTTTCATTCATTTGTTGATCTTTTAATTAATTTTCTTAGCGAAATTTATTTATTATATTTAATTTCTAATTGCTACATGGACCAGAATACTAGAGGGAATGTGACAGAAGGGAGGGACAGAGGAGGTTGTATTCAGGACGATCGTGTCCCAAGTACACGCTTGATCCTGGTCATTGACTACTATCATGCTATATAATAACGCGATTAGTCCGTGTGCGTATGTGTGTGTTTGTTTGTGTGTCACGAAAATACTTCATAATGATGCAAAACTCTTCACCGGTGAGGTCCCAAATCACTGCCACCTGATGGGAGAGGACTCTACCTTTTAACCACTGTGCAAAGTTATGTACACATGAATGTTGGCTTTGATAAGGCAAGTTAGTTCCTGTCATATGTTAGTGAGGGTAAATAAACGTTTATGTATACTGTACATAAATGTTTACTTCGAAATTTGCAAAATAGTGAAAGTGATTAGTCTTTCGATTATAGAGAGAGGTTGAAAGTTTTCTTTTAAATTCTATTAACTAAAATATCTTAAACTAAACATTTTTTGAGTTATTAACTAAGCCCGCACAACGGCAGTTCTTTTTTTCAAGGAAAAAGTGGAGTGTACAGAAATGCTCGAGTAATCAGTAGTCTGCCTATTTAGGCATCATATGACACTTCCAGAACAGCACCTGGATCGGCACTACTGCAACACACAAGAGAAACAAGAAAATGTGGAAAAAGTGCAATAGATTGAAATATTTATTCCCACATTTCCATCTAACCATTGTATATTTCCTAGACATTACTTCTTCAGACGATTTTATTTCAGGTTTCACTAATGTTATCTATTTAGAAGCATTAATTATGACATTGGCTCCGAAGAAATAGATTCCAGAAGAAATAAGTTTCCAAAGAAATATGACAATGTTATAGAACTCAATTTAAACATGGCAAGAAAAGAAGAATCGAATGCGAAAGTTTTCCAAACGTTAGATCTTAGTATTACATGAACAGAAAGGTCCAGAACTGATCGCATCCATAAGGTCAGCTATGGATAAATGAGGAACCGAACGACATGCTTAGTAGTGGGCAGCGCTCACCATTCTTCCATTAGAACGCTTTTATCTTTTTTACGCTCTGCAGAGTTCGTTTGTTCGTTTGCTAATTTTTCCTAATTTTTCCAATCATTTATGTCTACTACTCCGCTCCATGTGCTTTCTTTCAGTTCTATATCACAAAGCCATCACTTCATTCATTTTTTACCATTTTAGAACTGCTCAGATTATTGCACGTGTGGGAAGCCTTCGCATTCTTCTTTTGGTCTTTTAAATTGAGTTTCTGAACATTACCACATAATAATGTAATCATAATGCTATATAATAACGCCCTTAGTCGGTGTGTGTGTGTGTATGCCATGAAAATACCCCATAATGGTGCAAAACTCTGCACCGGTGATGTGCCGAACCATAACCATGCAACCGATAGGCGAGCGCTCTACCACTAGACTACTGCCCAGAATTGTGTTCATGTATGTTGACCTTGATAAGGTAAGTTTGTTTCTGTCATGTGTTAGTGAGGGCAAATAAGCTTTTATGTGAATGTATACTTCCAAATTAGCACACTATCATGTTATATGACCAGCTTATCCTGCCGCGTGTGCGTCTGTGTATGCGTGTGTCTCAGTCAAGAAATTCCAAAGAGAGAGGGAGACGGATACCATGGCGTCGGTTTGGTGCGCTGGAGCCCCACAGCGGTAAAATTGGGTGAAACGGGCCCTACGGCGTCGAATTCGTACCCCGGAAACAGACAGCTGTAAAATAGGGTGCGACGGGTTCCATGGGTGCGCCGGTGTCAGGAAGCTAGAGAGCGGAGAGAGACGGGTTCCACTGCGCCGGATTGGTGCGCAGGAGTCCCAACGCGGTAGAATGGGTCCCTATGTTTCCTTCGCATATCTACTTCCCAGCATGTCCCCTGATGCTGCTAACATCCTTTCTTCAAAAAGAGAAAACACACGTGCGAACGGATCTCAAATGGTCATAGGGTGCAGCGTCATAACGGAGAAGATTTTGAAGTTAAGATCTCAATTTTGGCGCGCGAACCTAGTATTGCGGCGCGCAAGGCTCTGGAGGCTTTTTGGATCCACTCCGAGGGCTCAAAGATGAATCGCAAAGAGGAATGCCTCTGCATTACTGCGGGAACTCGCGCCCTATTTAAAAGCAGCATACCACGAATATGGGGTGGTACGGATTTCAGGTGGAATATCCATACACGGGGTCGTAGATCGTGGAGACCGGGGTGGTTCCGCTCATCTCTCGAGCGCTGAAATGGATGGCGTCGTACACACTAGAACACTAAAACAGCACTCTAGAGACGGCTGTTTGCAGTGATGCAGGGAGAAATGAGCGGAACTACCCCTACCTGGATACTCCATCTGAAATCCGCACCACCTCAGATTCGTGACATGCTGCCTTTAAATACAATACATAGTAGACAACGGTTTACGCGATCTGACGTAGAACGATATTTTTGTCACTACGATAGTGATATTCACGTTATTTCGGGTTAGCACATCATTCTTTGCTAATAGTTGAGAACGGAGGAAACTCATACCTTGAATAATGCTTCCAAATTGTGGATGTGAGAAAAACATAGATGTAAAACCAAGTTTGGTTGCTCTCCAAATATAGAACTGACGCATTTAGAGAAAAACCATAAAATTTTTCATCTATGCTTAAAGTTTCGGGTGAAAAATTGAAGAAAGCGTTGATAGAAAAAAAAACTATTCTAATTTTACAAAAAAAAAAATGTCAAAATGCAAAAAAATGCAGTCGCTGCCCAAACTCTTCCCGACTACACCACGTCTGTCTCACAATAATACGAGGGATCTTAAGGACAGTAAAATATATTTTTTAGATTCGTAGGTATGCAGCAACATCAGCTGCTGAATAAATTCGAAAGAGGAACTTTGGAAGTGCGGGCAGCAGAACATTTTAGAAAAAGCGCAAAGACTAGAAAAGTGTGGCAGACACATACACGGACGTAACAACGTAGTCTGGGAACGAAATTAATGGAAAAGTGGATGTAAAGCAAAAAAGGAAAGAGGTATCATTCAACTGAAGTATTACGTAAGCATAGACCTCGAAAGCAAATGGGCATGGAAGTTTGATTGTCATAGTAACCTCGCTGCTACATAGTGGTTTCCGGAACTTCTCATGTCATTCGACAGAGGTCAGTTGAACAACCAGTAAAGCATAAATGGACATACTAAGACTTCTTTTTACCATCACACCCATGTACTCATATACGGGATTAAGACTACACATTCTGTTGAAGAAAATTAGCTTCTTGAAAGTGTGAATGTACAAGGAATTGCTGGCATTGAAGGAATAGAAGTGAGTTAGTGAGGTGTACAATGATCGCTCCTTCTTGGATGTTAACCATCACGAAATCTTCCTTTTTATGTCCTTTTCACACCTTGTTCCACTACGTTTTCCATATATTTTCGGATTTCCACTGCTGCTGTCTACTTTTAGTGGTGCATACCTGAGTTTGGGATTCACCCTCCACCCACTTTGTTCGTCTGCAGTACAGAACCATTTATCGCAAACCTTCGTGAACAGATATTTGGGGAAACGACAAGAACTTGGACCAAACTTCTAGCCAGAACTTCATTTTCATTCCAACTTAGTCCTTTCAATGAAGAAAAGTACAAGTACTATACAAAGATTATCAACCAGATTCCTTTAAGCGTTCAAATTGGAGAATAACGGAACATGCTGTATAAAAGAGCCATAAATAGAGGAATAGGATGAAATACTGAGAACGGAGTACGACGTTAGTACATCTTTCGTGCATAAAGATGGTTCTTTGCCGTTTGAGAAAGTAAATCCCCAACAGGCAAATTGTATGAGAGAGCTGAGCCTTGATCGGCAGAAATGAAGTTTCACAAGAGGTGGAGTAGGTACACTCCGCTCGTTAGCTTACAGATAGAAGTCATTGTTCTCCTGTTTTGGGGATTGGAGAGGTAGAAAATGAAGATGACTCACGCGAAGTTCGACGGCCTCTTCCTGTTCTTTCGTTCGTTTCGCTAGATAGTCCTTCTCAAGCCTAAAGAATTTACACTTGAAAAGATGGCCACAGTTATCACGAAATAGCGAGAGAAGGATTAGATAAGCCCGATTTTTTTGCTGATTCTTACACATTTTTTAAAATTATTTAACATGTGGTATGTACAACAGTTGTTGCATTACTTCAACGGTGGCTAAACGATCAAAATATTAAATACATTTGGTTACTCTATCTCAAATAGCCCCATTCAACTATGAAAAACATATATAAAGTTATTGCTTATTTTATAGTAACAACATAGGAAATTCTATGCACATGAAAGAGATCTCAAAAACAATTTGACTGAGTTGTACTAATCACAAATACCGGTGATTCGGAAAATAAATCACATCTTTTCGTTCTCTTAAAATTCTATTTCGATCGATCGATCAATCAAGTGTCTAGATTCTTATGTGTATTATTTCCAGATTCCTAGATATTCTTTCTTTTTAGATTCTTCTTGTCTTAGTTATAGATAGCTATAGATTCGTATTTATTGGTAAACCGCCGCCATCTGTTGGACTCAAGCCAGTAACATCGAAAAAATCCACACTTCGATCGTAAAAGGAGTCCCCAAAAAGTTTCTTCCGCAAGATCCTCATTGTGAACGAAATTGTCAAGGATGTTGATGTCTTCGTTCTCGTCAAAAGAAACTTCTCCACCAGCTTTGATCAGCCGTTCCCTATAATAAGCGCTGTTGTCCTGCAGCCTCATATTAGTAGTCAGTTGGAAGGTCTTGAATTAGAAGCCCAAGGGTAGATTTCTTGGTATAACTCTCTTCCATGTAGACAGGCTTCCCTTTTCAACCACAGGTATCACTTGCTGGTCTGTTGCCAGATCGGGAAGTGCGGCGCTAATCAACTGGTCCACTTAATCGGATATTGTGAGCTTCCAGCCTTGTTTCAGTGTTAAAAACATGTGCACTTGAGGGATTGCTCTTTTCTGAAACTTAACGACACAAATAAACTGTATACTATATACAATATATAAACTGCAACTTCATCCAGAACGTTCTTCTACGAAACGTATATATATATGCGCATATTATTAGGTTGAGTCGAAAGTTCTCGGACAAATTGACAATATTTTTATTTACTTTGCAATTTTCAAACGATAACTGTAAATCATTTGAAGTATGCCCCATTGGCATCGATGGTCTTCTTCCAACGACTAGGCAGATCGTAGATGCCTTTGCTCCAGAACGCTGGGGACTGTTCCTTGAAGAACTGCTCGAGTGCCTTTTTGATGTCGTCGCGGGTTTGGAAGTCTTGACCATCCAGATGATGTTGGAGATAGGGAAAAAGGTAGTTATCTGAGGAAGCGAGATCTGGGGAATACGGTGGGTGTAGTGAAATGGTCCAGAAGAACTTATGCAGTTCAGCCTTGGCCATTTTTCGAATGTGTGACTGAGTGTTGTCGTGCTGGAAGTAGACTTCGCGCTGCTGCGGGCGTGCATTTTCGAGATTTGTCTTCTAATTCCTCAGTTGCTCAACGTAGACGGCGGTCATTGTACATCCCTGAGCGAGCAGCTCCCAGTATTCGACGCCGTGTACGCTCCACCAGATGCAGAGCATAACCTTTTTGGCGTGTACATCGAGTTTAGGGACGTCTTCCGCATCCGTACTTTGGTCAACTCACTGGGCACGCCGGTGAATCTTAGAACAGGAAATCCACTTCTCATCCCCGGTGACTAAGTGCTCAAGCCAGGTGTGGGTGCGCTTGAGCGTGAGGAGAGAAAGTGCTGTATCAGCGCGGCAGTCCATCTCATATTGCGTCAGAGCATGTGGTACCCATCGACCTAGTTTTCGCACCTTGCCGATTGACTTCAAATCGCGAACAACTGGTTTGACTCACCCCAAGAGCGACTGCCAGTTCGCGAGTGGTTTGATACGGGTCGGTTTCCCCCTGTCTCCGCAGCATGTCGAAATCCAACTCCATCGGGCGTCCCAAACGGTCTTCATATTCCATGGAATAGTCACCCGACGCGAACTTCGTGTGCCACTTGTAGACTGTACTTCTAGCGGAGGCGTGCTCCTTGTAAACTTCCTTCAGACGTCTATCGATATCCGCTGGTTCTTGGCCAGATAGATGGAGAAAGATTTCGACGTTGCGGAGGTGGAGTGACGACGGCTTGAAATCGCGCGGCATGGTGGCAGGAAAGGAACTAGCTCAGTGTAATTGTTAACTTACACTTTAAAGAGAATTTTATACTCTATCAAACGGTAGCTAACACATCCATTTTTGTCAGCTCTTTGCTGAGTGATGATCTCTAGAAGTTATCACTACCACTTTGTCCGAGAACTTTCGACTCAACCTAATATTACATATTACATTACACACATTTATGGTATATATGTCTATATATACCATAAGTCATATAAAACCGACTTCACAAAATCAGCATTTTTCGTATTCAGAGAGAAGTTTATTCTGGATTCATACATGTGCAAAAAAAAACAGCGAAGAAAACGCTTGTCCCCCAACCAATGATTTCTGCTCTGGGTTTTTCGGGAATTTTGGAGCAACGATCCCCAATTTCCAGATTTGGAAATTTACTTCCACATGGGGCCGCGTATACGAATCTCATTGATACATGTACGTGGTGGCCCTGCTTTAACTAAACGCAATCAGGCGTTCGAGTGTACGCATTGGGAACATAAGAGCTATATAGCCTGCATTGTTATATGGCGAAATATTCCCACAAATTGCAAAAAGGTGACGTCGTCCAGCACACCGCCAAAGCCCATAACCTGAAAGGTCAACTGCCTGAAGAGAGCACGGAATCTTTGGCAACAACCATTCGTTTCGTCACGCTGAACTGCCGAACACTATCGAGTGAACACCAACAAGTCGCTCTATTCAGACTTCTGCGATATCTCTGTGTGCCTTTTACGCATGAGAGATCGGCCCGTCATCAGCTTCGAAAATTACACCACATCCTGCGGCGATGCTGATGAGAACAAAGTAGGTGGCTGCGCGATGGCTGTGAGGAACGATTACAAGAACTTGGTGGAGGAATTTGGCTTAACGTCGTCTAGATGCGCCTTTCTACGACTGCGGGATCGCGGAGGACGTAAACTCTGGATCGTAAGTGCTCGCGCACCTACGGAAACCGCTGAGGAGAACAGCAAGGACGCCTTCTATGATGAACTCAATGCGTTGATGTCTAAAATACCAAGCCAGCCGGTGGTTATTGTCGGAATCGACGCAAATGCGAAGATGCGACTCGAACAGCAATCCGATGTGCTAGGAAAATGGTACTATGCAGCGGAGCGCACGTCGGACAACGGTGACCGTCTGGTCGACTTGTGCGAACAGACGGACCTCATCATCGCTTCCACGTTTAAGAGGAATCATCGACGCCATCAGCTCACGTGGCAGGGGTCAACCCTTTTAACGATTGAAGAGCAGCGCAAGCGGAAGATGAGGACTCTTAAATTTAAGACCGACTATTTTCTGACGAGGAGCATCCTCACTCGGATATCCGAAAATCCAGAGCTATTTGGAACGTTGCTTTCTACTCTGACCACCGTCCAGTTCTTCTCAGCTTCAAGATACGGTTTCACAAGAGAAAGCGAGGAGTTCCTCTTCAACCGAAAATCGACATGGCAGGTCTGAAAGATGATGAATGCAGAACAAAATTCCGCCAATTTCTATTCATGTTAGAGTACGGACCAGGAAGAAGCTTAGCGATGCGGACTCCTTCACAAAGTGCATCCAGGACGCTGCAAGGGAAACGCTCCCGATTCTATTGCCGCGGAAGAAGTTTGCCTTTGCATCTGCGGAAACAAAATTCACGCACGCTATATGTGTCGCGCGCAGCGCTGGTGACTTCAACCAGGAAAAGCGTCTTAGAAGGAAGCTGCGTCGTCAACTGCAACAAGACCGCGATAACGAGTGGACGTCAAGAGCGATGGAGTTTGAGAAGATGTGGGAGGATAGGAACCCGCGGAAAGCCTATGCTCCACTAAAACAGTATAGCGGCAAAATGAAAAGATGTTCTCCTCTCCTTAACACTGCCAATGAAGTGGCTGTCGGTAAAGCAACCCTTCCAATTTGGAGGAATCACTTCAAGACCTTGCTAAACCGGCAAGCAGCAACTCCTGAACTCAAGCACGTTCATAAGCAGACATATGCGGTTAACGAGGAGTCACCGACCGAGTCAGAGGCTCTAGTCTGTATCCAAAAAATGAAGAATGGAAAATCTGGTGGAGACGACAGGATTAGCGCAGAAATGCTAAAATATCTTCCGCCGTCTGGGATTCGTGAAATGACAAAGATCATCCGTTCAATAGGGATAGACGAAAGGATATCTGACTCGTGGAGACACGCTATCACAATTCCCTTCCACAAGAGGTTATCTGTCACGGACCCTAGGAATTATCGAGGAATCTCTTTGCTGCGCGTTATGTGCAAGTTATTGGAGCGTATGATCCTGGACCGACTCATTAAACATCGCGAACAAAAAAAACGTGCAACGAGCAAGCTGACTTTCGTCTTGGCCGATCTACGATTGACCATGTGTTTATCGTCAGGAGAGTGATCGAAATCTGGCAGCGGTATTCGAAGCCAATGCAACTAGCGTTTCTGGACTTTGAAGCCGCATTCGACTCTCCTCACCGAGGCCGTCTTCTCAACGCGCTTCGCTCCGATGGAGCACCAGGAAAGTTCGTTCGCTTGCTTGATGACATGAATCAACGAACAACTGCTGCAGTTCGAACACCAGCCGGATGTACAACACCGTTTGAAGTGGTAATTGGAGTAAGACAAGGGGCAGTGGCAGGACCCTTCCTGTTCAATTTCGCCATCGACGACAATATGCGAAGAACAGTCGACCAGTATCCTGCCGACATTGTCTTAGCACCATCAGGGTGCCCCTTGACTGACCTCGAGTACGCCGACGATGTTATATTCGCGGAAAGAAGTACTAAACTTCAACATGTTGTCAACCTTGTATCGAAGCTGGCTGCAGCCTATGAACTACGTCTACGCCCTAATAAATGCAAGCAGATGTGGGTTTCTGCGAGACCTCGAATAGGAATCAGGGTGGACGGACAACCGATAGAACTCGTCGATGAGTTCTGTTACCTGGACTGTACGCTGAAGAACAACGGATGCGCTAAGGCCACTTCTGCATTTAACTCCTTAACGAAATGCCTTTGGTCGACCCCCATCACCAACGAAGTAAAGCTGCGAGTCTACCTACCCGCAATTCGCCCCATCATGATGTACGGATCGGAGACTTGGGCAGTTATGGATATATGGAGAGGTCTCCCATCAACGGGTATGGAGAGGCTTGACTGCCCGGAAAGAGAGCTGCTTAGACGGCTACTTGGCTACTCTTGGCCTAGAGTGTGCCACAATGAAGATCTTTACGCAGAAATTAATGTGGTATACCGGCGGATGACACGTGGAAGACATCAACATCTTGCACCATCATCGAAAGTGGCTAAAGTAAATAGTCTTTGCTTCTTTGGTCATATATTAAGAAGACCGGCAGATCGCCTTGTTCAACGAGTTCTGAGGAGCTTGTCGAGTTCGAGCTGGAAGAAGCCACCTGGCCGAAAACGGAAGTTCTGGACTGAGGTGGTGAAGGAGGACCTGCGTGGGCACTCGGCGTGGATAGGCAGTTCAGGCGAGACGTAAGGTTTCGCAGAATATGGAATAGCGACGAATGGATTGATTCTGTGCAAGCTCTCGCAGAAGATCGAGAAGGTTGGTTAGAGCTGTGTATCTCTTTCCTGCAACCTTATCTATTCCTACTCTCTTTCGTTCTTTGATAATTAGCTTGACTTGTCAGATATGCACTCAGCAATATATAATAAAAGTTTTAATAGGGTTCTTTGACTATGTCTAAAGTGCTAAACAAAAGAAGAATGAGAACCCAATAACGTAGAATAAAACACTGTGAGGCCATGACTAGGCGATATTAAGTATAATGCAGAGATTGTTCTTTCTATCTAGGCATGATTAGTAAAACAATGACGTTAAATAAAAAACAATGACAATAAGAAAAACGTACTTCCTCATCCTCTTGGCGTTTAGGTGCACCTTATTTGCCGAAGCAAATAATAAGTCCGCGTCATGTTCGAAACGTTCTCGAATATCTCGTTGAAAATACTGTAATTGTAAGGTGATGAATGACGAATTAAAACAATCGAAGAAATAGTAGAGCTCAAGTGATCCCAGAGCTCAAGTGACTTCGTTCGACAATAGAATTGTTTTTATTTTCAACGAATCAAGATAAGGAAGGCTTCGCAGCCAAATTACTTAGCGCTCCGTTCTAAATCCAACACAGTTTGACCCAAGTTGTTAGCAAATTTAAGGATAAATCAGACTTCACAATGAATCAACAAGAATGCGACTGGACGTCAAGTTCTGTCTTGTGAAGGTCATCTAACAATTAGCAAACCTCGTAGGCTACTTTGCTTCTTATTTTCTATTTTATTCTTTTCCTTATTTCTATTCTGCAATATGACAATACGGCAATATAGCGTCTAAGCCTTAAGAACAAGTCTATGGCAAAAAACAAGACTTGGGCCTCATCATTCAGCTTAGTACTTTGGCCTACAGATCACGGATCCTCTAAGATCAATGCTCAGGTTTTATCCCCAAAATCTTGTAGCTCCTCACCACTTGAGTGGCTTTACCCTATACCTTATATTAACTTTTTCCTACATCTGGTTTAGGCACTCGACCTCAGTAGTCTCACTACACACCTTGGTAGATTTTTTAGTGAACTTCAAACCACAGCTTTATCCCACATTTTTGTACGGCATCCACATTAATATCGCAACAACATACAGTTGTAGAGATCCTAGAGGAAAGTCTGCACCACGATACTACACAATTGGATATGATATTCATTTTTCGGCCTATTTTCGCTCTCTGCTGTATGAAAACCTTCCTCCACAAGCCTGACTTGCAGCGATCTTTATATACAGAAGACTATATGTAGAAGATGTAAAGATAAATGGAAAAAATGCTCCATGCTGATTAATCCCTCTAGGATGCACCAGAACTTTCGAATTTAATTCGGAGTCGTTTTAGATTTACTTTACACTTTATTCGATGACAAATCTTTTTGTTTTCTTGGTTTAAGTCCGCTCCTTAACTTTTTTAAAAGACCTTTTTTGAACTCTCGGCTTCTTATATGTTGTGTTTCTCGCTCCGATCCTCATCTATGATCAATGAAAATTAGAAGTAGTGGCACTTTCTGTAAATTTTTGCGAGAGAATTGAAATTTTCTTTTATTTACAACCTTTTCTGTCACCATCGTGGATCTCCCCCCTAGTAACCTTAAGCAAATACTCATTCGTAATCGCCTATATGATCGTATTTGCACGACACCGGAGTGTAAAATATGCCCGGATAACAACGAGGGTGATTGCATGAGTTCATGTGTTGTTTATATGATTTGCTGTGTACAGTGTGGTGACGAATACATAGGAGAAACAGCTAGACCACTATGTATTCGAATCAAAGAACACCTGGACGGCAAAAGGAAATCATGTGACTCCATTGCATTGGGTGGTCACAGGGTGCGGCGTCATAACAGAGAAGATTTTGAAGTTAAGATCACGATTTTGGCGCGCGAACCTAGCATTGCGGCGCGCAAGGCTCTGGAGGCTTTTTGGATCCACTCCAAGAGTTCAAAAATGAATCGCAAGGAGGAATGCCTCTCCATTACGCGGGAACTCGCGCCTTATTTAAGGCTGATATTTGATTGCGCTAGTCACCTCACACCAGGTATCTAGCAGTGGCGGGATAGTCAGCTGATGCTAAGGTACGATGTTTTCTTCCACGGGTAGCTATGAGACCCAACGGTTAACGTAGGACTTTCTTTGTTGGGCGGATAAGGCGTTTGATCGGATTAGTCACGTTCGATTTCACCCCTTTCAGGCTCTGAAGAAGGCGATATTGCCGAAACGTTAGCCACGAATAAAGGACTATAACAACCTCGTGTACGGCTCTACTAAAGAAAATAATTATTGAAGTGAATATCATTATCGCACAGGTAAAAGATAACGTTCTACGTCAGATCATGTAAACTGTTGGCTGCTATTTAAGAAGCCGTTTACATGATGAAAGGCAACACGTGTAGTGGTCATGGCTATGAAACGGTTCACAACGCCCCATTTAATCTCTGCCGAATACACGTGAATTAATTGCGCGATACTGCTGCACAACGGGACATCAATTACAGGCAACTGGACCCATTGCAACTCAATGTACAGGTTTGCGGGACTGGCTCATCAATCCCAGGCCGTCACTCCACTTCACCGCTTTCTTTCGCTACGGCATCACGTCCATTCCGTATGGCCCGTCTCACCCTATTTTACACCTCTCCTGCGCCGGCGCAGGAATCCGACGTCATGCACGCATGCACACATGCACACATATATACACACGTACACATACACACACGTTAGAGAATAAGCCCGTTATTATATAGCATGATGGTTTGCAAAATTTGGAACTATATATTCACAAAAAATTTTTTTACCCTTACCAACATATCACAGAAACCAACTTATCAAAGCCAAAATACACACCTGTATAGCTCTGGGTATAGTCGAATGGTAGAGTGCTCGCTTGTCAAAAGCGCGGTGATGGTTGACGGTCTTCACCAGTGTAGCACACTTTTGCATCAACATGGAGTATTTTTTTGACACACAGGCAGACACATACATACACGGACTAAGCGTGTTATTACACAGCATGATAGCGTGGTTCTTAAGTCCTCTAAGAAAAAAATCAGGAAGTACAATGCACGAAGAAATTGGATTAAAAAACCATGAGACTGCAAAAAAAAAAGAGAATTGGAGCCTCTAGATGCGATATTGTACACAAAGGTTAGGCTGGTACTGTTGGGATTCTAGAAGAATGACAGCAAATAGTCATCCAACGTTCTTTACAAACGTTGAAATTCACTTTTGTGTCAATAAAGGTGTTCTTTTCTCGCGTTTCTTTGGTCATCAGAAATCTATACATAACGTTCCTTTTTGAAAAAGATACCTTGATTACTCATGTATATCACACAACAATAAGCCAATCTGATTTCGAGCTCATCGAAATTAAATTTCCTTTGGTCGCTTAAAAGTGTTTTTTTTTTCTTAAATTCATTTGTTGGTCAGATGCAATCCCATGATTACTGATTAAAGTCTAAGAAATTTGGTAGCGCTCACCAAAAACCAAATGCAGAATTAGGCTCCTCTTTTCTGCGAATCATCCTTGCACCGTAGATAAAATTTGAGGCTACTTGTGCCACGAATTGCTCGTGTTTTTCTCTTTGGTTTGGACAGTTAACCCATATTCACTTATTACGCGAATAAAATAGTTCACCGCATTGGATCTTTCTAGCCGTTGTTCGATTCAATTCCTCTGAAAGCTCTGATTCAGCGTTTTCCACAATGATGAAAAACTCGCATCCGCACATTTTCTGGAGCGGGAGCACAGATTTGAAAAGTAGTTGAGGAGGGAGGATAAAACAAAAGAAAAAGATTTCTCATCGACTGAAGCATGATGAAACTTGGAGTGACCTCTTTTGTTACAATTTAAAAGCACTTTTTTCTCTTTGGAAGGTGGTGTAGATATAGGTTGGAATTCTGAGTTTTCAGAGACCCAGAATTTGCTGGTGCACGCATTAAAACACTTCACATAGCAGAATGTTGCACTATTGGCATTTTATGGAGGATAACGCATCCTTTTGGCGCTCTATCGACCACGAAAATGTTTCAGTGAATTTACCACTGTGCTAGACTTACCTCATTTGTAATAAATAATAAGATCTTCTTCATTAGACTGGAGGGGTTTTTTTCATCGTGAACAGGTGAATTTTGAAAGAGGGTAGTGATGTAAAAGATTGCAGAAAATGAAAGAGAAATAATTTTGGTTCTATCTGATTTTCAAAAATGACGGAAGTACCGTATTACTTAAGGGTGATGTAATATATACTGTAAACAACAGCTATTTAGCTGGCCACCCAGCATATAATAGACATACTAGACTTCTACCCCCCCCCCCCCCCAAAAAAAAAAAAAAAAACAAATCATCCTTCATTTCTATTGACTTGAAATCAAAGTATTCGCTTCAATTTTCGAATAGAATGTTTCTTCTGTCGCACCTATGGTTATCGTTATCCATGCAGAAATTACCTTGAGCATGCCTTCCATGTCCAGCCTAAGCAATTCGACGCGAGCTTGCTGAAGAATCGACATAGCGACGCGAAAAATGAACTCCATTCCCTGCAGAACATATGAACCTATTGCATCTAAATAATCGTAACTATCTCGTCTTTCCAAATCATAGTAAGTACTGTATATTCAAGAACCTGATTCAGACCACGAAAAAAGTTTATTTCTTGTCGCATTCAGAGACGGATAGCAAAACAGCAAAGGGATATGATAACACTGGGGATGATAGCTCATCAAAGGAATCCGAAACAAAAGATTTTTCCTTAAAATGAACAGATTGGTTGTGTTGCAAAAAGCTTGACAAGAATGAAGGTGTCTTCAACAAGTTCTTAGCCAATTAATCAAAAAGTCTTTTGGCGAAAACAAAAATGAGTACTACTTCTGCTACCTTTCGAACGAATGGCGAATGCTACCTTTCACAACAGCGGTGAATAAGTTCGGTAAAAAAGTGCACAGAAAAAAAAACCGCGTAAAACGCAAACCTTCGAGGGGTAGATTACAGTATGTTTTTGCGGTTTTTACAATGTTATGGGATTATTTCTTCTAACATACTTGTGATATTCTCGAGTATTCTCCTTGAAAACCAAAGAAGCAGCACCCGCAAGACGACCAGAAACGTCCGGCAGAATAAGCGCAAGACTAGGGCGCGTATGCTACCAACCTAATACATCAACGAAAGCTGTTCTCACCTTGTCGGGTATGCCTTTACAGAAGCATTAAGTTGCCATGCGGACTGTTCACCTACCCTTTTTCTAGAGAGGGAATTTGCCACCTTTCATTCTGATACGTGAGCGGTACCCCTTGAACCCTATCTACTGGACGAAGTGAAAAAATCCAACCTTGCAAATTTCTGTGAATGATGAACATAAACCAGGAAAAACAATGAACTACATACTAATATTCACATTTGGGTAGAGAAAGATTTGATCACAGATTTTAAGTGACCCCTTCTCAGTTTTTCCTTCGCATAGCCTTACGCAATGTAGAGCGATGAAAGCGATAACGTTGTCCCATTTGTCATAATGGTCAAGTTTGCTATAAGAATGATGAAAAACGAAAGCATACAGTAAAGACATGTACACATACGATAGTTCGAGTATTTGAGAGGATCAAGGCTTCTTAGAACATTTTGACGGATCTAAGTTTAGAATATATTTCTCTTATGTGAAGAGTGCTAGCGCTAGGATCGGATAAGAATCAGCTGCGACAGGAAGGGGGTGCTGATCTTTAATCACGAACTGTTATTTACTGGAAGTGGCCATAGAAGATGCTGAAACTCGCGAATAATGGAATAAAAAATATACTGTGAACGAAATGTATTATATAAAAGGGAAGTCATTCCATAAATAATGCACTCAAGTGGGGAACGGTCCTAGGGGATCCATAGCCGATTAGGTGCATCTGAATCTGTGCCTAGAATAGGCTGTCGTTACGCCAGAGCAGGCGTATCCTGGACCCGTTGTAATCAGCAAGCCCCATCCATTCCACTTAAATCATGTTTGCAATGCAATGACAGATGAAATTTGCTTCTGAGGAAGATTTTAGAAAAACTAAAGCTACCAACATTACGAGTCTTGAAAAGAGGAATTCGTGGACAAGAGACATTGGGATATACTACTGTGATCAAATTGAAATATGACTCTGCTTATAAAATTTACAATCATTATTTATTCTTCCAAAACTATTTCGTCCCATCCACAGTAATCCTTCTCCGACAAAAAAAAAAACACTTATGTTAGCGTCTTTTTTCAATTCTCGTTGTTAAACTTGACTTCCGAAACAGCTTTCAGTACACGCAACTATTTACGTTGTGTCTCTTTTGTGGGCTCAAAGCGGTGTCCCCGGAGTGGTCTTTGTGCTTTACAGGATAGTCAGAACTCAACGAAGTGTGAGATAACGTATTATCGTGGTGCAATAACCATGAGTTGACTCGTCACAAATATGTTTAACGTTTAAGAACTCTCTTAAACAAAACGAAACGGATCGGAAACGAAAAGAAGTCTGGCGGTCACAGAACAGGGGTGGACGAGGATGACAGCAGTGTTCCCACATTTTTCTCCACTAAGAAGCATTCCTCTCTTACCAAAAGCGCCGTGTGAGCGCCAGCATTGTGGTGATGAAGCCGCC